>NC_068360.1:81954558-82002058 GCF_020536995.1 Dreissena polymorpha | reverse complement strand
ACCATCGAATGATAACGGAGTTATGGCCCTTTGTATTTGAAAAAATGCTTTTTTTGTGTGTCCAGAGCCATATCTTGTGTCCAGAAGTATATTGGCGGGGGATATCAATTAAACGAATTTGCTTGTTCGTACAATAATAATTATTTAAATTACAATTTTTAGTAACTTTTAAATTCACGGATGATAGTTAATAACTTATAAATTCATTAATGATAGATCAGGGATATTTTCATTGTATGATAATTGTCAAGAAAAAATATTAATGCTTAAAACTCTCTGTAAGTGCAGATAGTTTACATCAGTGGTCAGTGATGATCTTTGATCAGTGCTTATCTTTACCTGGATGCTAAGAATAGCAGTGCTCTCATTTGATTGGATGTTTACCTATGTTACTATTCCTGTAGACTGTTAACAGCCCTGCATTATCATTTTATGGAGATAACTCTTTCCTACTTCTTGTACTGTACTTATACTATACAGAGTTACGTTTTCTTATCTGCTTAAAATGCACGACTGTTAAACCCTGCCTACGACTACAAAGAAAATCACTTGCTTACTGTGTGGAGATTAAAAGATAGAGGCAAAAGACAGGCGGAAAGTGTTTGTTGGTGGTGGAAAAACTGAAATATGTTACCTAATAGAAAGGACTTCAAAATTACGGAAAAAGATTAAATTCAATTTTGTGCGAGATTTTTACGTAGTTGTTAGAGTATTCAACATGTTTAATAAAAAAATCATGCTCAACAAAAAGTGCAAGTGCAAACTTTGGTAAAGTGCCATTCGTTTGACATTTTCTGGGTATATAATTTTACCATTTTGTATTATCCATATAAGTGTACTCGAATTTCAAACAGTACAGTCTAATATCTTCCTAACTTGATTACATGGAATAGACATTTGGACATTATGAAACAGGGTATTGATTAGGATACAGATAATTTTATATTATACAGTATTATTGTGTCTCTGCCAAGTTACTCACTTTCTTAAATATTACTGTCATGAGTTATTATATCGAATAAATTATGATACGTGTTGCAAATAAATGATCGTAACCTTTTTAAATGGTGTCTTATTTTATTGTTTAAAAGATGTAAACAAGGAAAAGGTACTATCAAATATATTCATGGCTAAATTTGAGATTTGTACATGTATACAAATAAGACTCTTTAAAAGATGACATTGGTCCACATTGGTGTTTTGCCATAAAGCAGCATCATGTTATTGGTCTATTTTTTGTATCAGGATACCTTAAAAAGTTTCCTGGATGTACTGCACATAAATTGGTTGAAATTTGAAAGAATTATTTCTAATAAGATAATTAGGAAAATATGAAATAGTTTTCATATGCTATCCAGGCAGATGCTATCCATCAGGGACCCCAATGGAAATAAGTACTTTATTGGGTTATCCCAGGTCTGCAAGATCAATATATATTTGTTCAATGTTATCTCTTAACCATATTTATTTATTATAATGTTCTTATCTATATTGTTGTTTAAATGTACCTTGATCTTGTACCTGAATAAATTTGAACTTGAACTTGAATAGTGCCTTTAAATAAGACCAGACTATAAGATAAGACTTTTTACATAAATGTATTTATTTATTGATATGCACGTGCATACAGGAAATGTAATTACAATCTCAAAAACAAAATGTATTATACAACAATTAAAATTGAGTTATTGTAATAACTGGAAATTTTATTTGGTCTCATCTCTGATAAATTTAATTGTTCAAACGACCTTTGAATCACACTTTCCATTTTCTTAAAATAAAAACAATAATATTATACTGTCAAAGCATTGTAAAACAGAAAGGAATGTTAAAACTATGTTCCATATTTTCTTGTGATAAGAAATGTTCAGTTAACAAATATGTGAGCTATGACCAGGCAGATGCTGGCCCCCTTGCTCTAAGTTGAAAAAGTTTCACCACTAATTGAAAGATTGGGGTTAGTGTTTCACCAAGTAAAATTGACTAAGTCTTATTTTTCTGTAAATTAAAATTTTGAATTAACGATTTACTGTGTTTTACTTACTGGGAATGTTAAGTAAGTGGAGTAAGTTTAGTTCTTTTAACTAAGTGCAATTATTAGTTAAGTGATTACTAAGGCAAAGTGAATAAGTATTTTTTTCTCTAAGTGAAAATATTGAGTTAGTGATTTTATAAAGAACAGGACTTTGTGAATTTATGCAACAACAAGTTAGTGTTTTTGTGATGAGTGAACATCGTGAATTTATTTAATGACAAATCTCAGCTAATCGTTTAATTAAAGTGACTTAGTGTGTTGTGATTAACGCAAGTTATAAGTGATAAATCAAAGCCGAAGAAATGGATTTTAACTGTTTGTTTTTCAGAAAGTGTCTTACATTGGACTAAAGTGAATAATACAATGAAAGTGAGTTCTTAATTATTTGTTCAGTGAAGTGAATTGAGTGAATTCAATTATAGTTATCGGGTGTTTGTTAGTGCTTTATACAGGCATTTGCCTCATACTGAACACAAACTGTTGACCAAGTTTAGACATGATTGTGTATAATTGTTTGTGTAACACCTGAATCAGTAATCACTGTAGTGCAGCTTCTGTAATTAATGGTGCCATTTCATGCTGAGAATTTAGCAGTACTTGGGAGATCAAAGGCAAACTCCTATGACTGACCAGTAACTTGATACTCTCTTTGTCTCAGTCTGGTACATGGTTATGTAAGGCCCAAGCTGGTTATGGCATCAAAGACTTTTGATGCCTGGTCTTTGATTTCTGAGAAGTTATCATTTTGAGGCAGAGCTCTATTGATAAGGTGTGAATGAAAGATTTGTGTATTAAACGGGATATGTTGATTTTTTTACTATATTGATTGATACAAAGTGAATTTGGGTGTGATTATGAAAGATTTGTGTTTTGAACAGGATTTATTTTTTTCCTTTATTGAGAAGGCGTGAATTTTTTATGTTATTATTAACATTTGTGATTTAAACAGGTGTGATTTTTATTTGGAAATATTATTGCAAGGTGAGTCTAAAAATAGTTCCTGTTTGTTTAAAAACAAGGCTCTCAAGGCTTTGGTAGTTTTCTTTGTTTGTCTCTAGTCATAGTTCAATCTTAATAATACTTGCCGAGAACACATGTTCTTATGATAACTTTATTTAGTGTACTCAATTAGTTTAAATAATATCATCTTCAAACATGGTGACAATCTTTATGAGCATGATATTTTTTTCTAAGTTGTATAACCCGCCCATTATAAAGTGTAATTTTGATTTTTGCTTTTAGACCTTTTGTCATGCTATTGCAATGTTTCATGTTGTCTCCATTATCTCGTTTTATTATGCAAGAAATTATTATGATAATCATAGATAAATGTTACCCAGATTTTACCACATGCCTTTTTTGTGAAATGTCTTCAGTCTTGTTTCACCACATGTGAAACATAATTTTTTTTAGGAGGATGCCCAAGCTAAAAAAACGTTCTGTTCAGCATAAAAGTGCTGCAAGTGGGGAGAGGATGAAACGGAATAGGATTTCAGAGAATGGTGGTGGTGATCATATTCTTGAGAACTCTGGTAAACCAATTGTTGAGGGTCTGAAAAGCCCCACAGATTCCCAAGGGTATGCATCATCTGACAATAGATTACTATATTCAGATGTGGGTATGATTCGCCCTATTGTGACATCTGAGGCAAGTATGAAAACCTCTTGTGATGTGAATGCGGCAGAAATTGCTACAAATTGTACCTCACATATGATGAATGGCACCGAATCTGCTCTGAAGTGTAGTACAAATGTGGTTGAAGCAACAACATCTAAATCTCAAGCTGCCCGATCAATTACGAAATGTATGCGAAAGCAAGCACATGCAATGAAGCCTAAACAAACTATAAAGGATGCAGTTAAAGAAGCTCGTGTTACTACTGAATTTCAATAAAAAAGAGAAACAAAACAGAAAGCATGCAATGAGATTATATAAAAAAAAACTCAAATCTGCTCAGAAGCATAATGAAGAAAAACAAGATTTGTTACATACGGACAACAACAGTTTTGAGTAAGATTTTCGCAGTAAGAATAGTTCATGTAAAACGTCTACAGATAACTTGCCGACAATTCTACAGAAACTACCAAAACACCCTCAAAACAAAAGAGGCATAAAAAAAAGATGTTCATGACCTTGATGCTAACACTCGCAATGTTAACCTCACAAGTATTGAAAACAACTTTGTCTATGGGTTTGGGCCAACAAATGTCCAATATGCAAATATTAGTGATGAACAAAAACATCCTGACAGTGAACAAATGTCTACACTACAAAACATGAATGTTTTGCATGGGATGGCTTTTTCAAATATAGTTACAGGATCTTTCCATCAGGCTGATTGTAGGTTCAGTTTTAAATCACGTGGTAGTCAATGCACAATAAATGCTTTATGTTCTTTGATTTATGCAAAATATTCTCATGTTGAAACATCACAACATTTAGACCAGATACTCTGTGTTGGAGACCTTATGTACAATAAAACTGTCTCAACCTTGAAAAGAGCGAACAGAATCATTAATAAGCTATTGTGCTTTGAAGAACTTCCAAATTCAGTGAATATTCTTGATAGACAAATAATTGTTAATAAATATGACATTGTTTCAGGTGTATGCGTACAAACATTCAATAGTTCTCATGTGCCATCTTTATACGAAGCCTCCCATACTGCTTTTGATCAAAGCTCATACATACTGATTATGACTGGTGCCATTTGCTCAGCAGTGTTCATAAAATGTGAGAAGTATTTTTTATTTGACTCCCACTCTCATGGTCCAGGTGGTATATCATCTCCAGACGGCACATCAGCCTTAGCAACTTTCAATAATTTAGAAGATTTAGTACTTTTCTTGTACTCTATGTATACAAGTATGCATATTGACCTCACTGGAGGAACTGACTTGCTGCCGGTTGGGTTGTATTGTGAGACAGATCATGACTGCTGTAAAACTTACGCTGAAGATCCCTCCAAAGACTACACAAATGATGATATTGGTGTTCAAGCACATGATATGTGGACTGTTGGGGATAAAAATGTAAACAACAGTTCTGTTACTAAACAAAGAATGAGTCATCAAACAATAACAATACTTTATGTAATGAAGAAAGTTTTCCGCAAATCTGCACTAAAGACAATTCAGCAACTTTGATAAGTAAATACTTTAATGATCAAAAACAGAGACATGAAATTCATGAACAAACAAAGAACATTGAAATAAAAGCATATCTTTCTTTGTACAAACAAAGGCAAAGACAATCTGACAAATTTAGGCTGAAAGAAAATGAATCTAGAAGAAATTTCAGATCATTAGCACAAAATAAGTTCATTGAGAGAAAAAGAACAGGGAATTCAATGAGAAAAGCAAGGAAGAATAAAGATTTTAAAGCAAAACAAAGAGACGCAATGAGAACCTTTAAGCAATCACCTACAACACAACTTATTGAAAAAGAAAGAATATTGAAATCAATGAGGAAAGCAAGGCAGAATGAAGATTTTAAAGCAAAACAAAAAAAAAAAAAGAAGCAAAGAGAACCTTTAGGCAATCACCTAAACTACAATTTATTGAAAAAGAAAGAACATTGAAATCAATGAGAAAAGCAAGGCAGAATGAAGAAATTCAAACAAAAGAAAGGGTCGCAAGGAGAACCTTTAGGCAATCACCTTAACTACAAATTATTGAAAAAGAAAGAACACTGAAGTCAAAGAGGAAAGCAAGATCAGATCCTTATAATTTAGAAGCAGAACGAATTAAGAAACAACAATGGAGGTCACTTTTGAGAAATAAAAGTTTAGAGGCCATATCAAATCGAGTGCTAAAAGCAGCAAAAAGAAAAAGTAATGATTACCTAGAGCATGAATGTATTGCTTATAAACAAAGGAAGTCAGGTAAAACGATGAATGATTGTATTGAAACATTCCATACTGCAATTGAAATTGGGCAAATCTTTATCTGCAGTTGCTGTGAACAAACCTGGTTCCGACAAAGTGTGTCTGAAACTACATGCATGTCAAAAGAAGACAAGAAAAAGTATTTGACTACGTTGGTGTCTGTCGATGCAAAACAGTGGATTTGTACTACATGTAAAATAAATATTGCCCAAAGAAAAATACCAAAGCTGTCGGTAATTAATGGCATGCAGTGGCCAGTTAAGCCAAAAGAATTAGATCTTCACCCATTTAAGGAACGCTTAATTGCGTTCAGAATACCTTTTATGCAGATACGAGAATTGCCCAGGGGACGGCAGTTGTCAATAAAAGGAAATGTTGTTAATGTACCTGTTGATATACAACCTGTGGTTAACGCTCTGCCAAGACCGCTTGATGAAAATATAACAATGATGTCATATAAATCGTGTGCTTTTTCGGAAAATGTTCGCCCTTTGATTATTTTAGCTACTTTGGACTGGTTAATTAAACATAGTGATTTGTACAAAAACACTAATATTGCATTAGATCCAGATTGGAAAAGAACTCTTACTGAGTCCAAGTCTGATGAAGCAGAACATTTTTTGTGTAACACATCAGATAACTTACTACCTGATGGTACTCACTCTGAGTCTACCATTTTTATTCATTTGCTTCTTAATATTAAATCACCTAAACTTGTTTTTTTTAGTAGCACAGCCCCATTAATATTTTTATTTAGTACTGCCCCTGGAATTTGTTCACGTCATTATGTCATTATGGATTTTTGTGACGTCATACGACCGACTTTCCAAGTTGTAATCTACATGCATAGGTCATTGGGTTTATAACGTTCCATTTTATTTATATTTTCTCTCTGATAGGCGTTTCTTGTTTGATTTAATTTTTTTTTTAAGCTGTCACATAAACAACCAAGCTATGTAATATGGAATTTTTACACCCATTATTGCTGCTACTTCCTGTGTTTGCGCGATGATTATCTGAGATATTAACTCCATGAAACTATATTCTCAAATCTTGTTCTATAAAGAAGGAATGTAGTTGACAATTGTTAATAGTTTTATTTGATCGTTCGTCAAAAAGTTGTAACTCTGATACTCTTGTATCTTCAATGCAATTGAGTAATTAAATAGAAATTAAATTGAATGCGTTTTAATTCCCTTTTATTATTGTTTAATTTGAGTTACAATGCTATGACGTTAAATTTTATTTACACTTAAATGTATTATGAATATTGCTGGGCCAAGTGTGAGGTTGAGCGCTGTATAACCAGGTTTAAACCCCCAATGCTTTGCATTGACCGTTCCAAGGCGGTGACCCCAGCTTTATTCATATTTTGTGTTTATGTTGGTTTGTATTGTGCTGTATTGTGCTGTTTTGTACTGTTTGGGCAATCGGTCACTTGCCTTAAATAAAGGACCAACTAATTGTTTTTAATGAAAATTCAATACTGCTCCAGCAGCTGGAGTTTCACTTCTTTATATTGTAATGAAAATGGATCAAAACAATACCTTTATGATTCAGATGCTGAAGAAGTGGTTCAAGAAAATTTCGGAAACATTGATACTCTATTAGATGATGCAAATATTGAAAATAGAAATGCAACATTCACATTTGCACCAGGTGAAGGTCAAAAGCCATTGAGTTTATATCAAGATATACTAGTAGATGCCGAATATATCTCTTTTCCTTCTATTTTCTGTGGTCAGAGACGATTGGATAACGATCAAAGGCTTGTTCCAGTTCATAATAGCGACATTGCTAAATGGGAATTACACAGTAAAGATAGACGGGCTGCTAACAGTGTTCCAAACATATTTTTCAAACTGAAGAAAATGCAAATGAAACAATTAAATGATAAAGTCAATCTTGCTGTTCAAAGATGCAAAGATAGCAGCAAGAAAATAACTGTCATTCAGGCTAAAGATCCAATTTCATGGACAATATGGTTAAAAAAAGATTAGGGCTATTACATATTCAAGCAACTGCGCAATTCTCCAGCCTATTTGGAAACAAGGAAAAAAGATGTCTTTGCCATGATTAGACAATTAGGGTTGCCAACATGGTTTATGTCACTATCTTCTGCTGATACAAGGTGGCCTGATCTTCTAAAAATGCTCTCAAAGTTGAATGTAGGCAAGGAATTGAATAATACACAGATTGAAAATCTTACTTGGGAAAAAAATAAAGCTAATACAAAAAGGTTCTGTAACATGTTCAAGATATTTTGACCACAGGGTTCAGGAGTTTATCAACATTCTGATGACAAGTGAGCATTAGCCACTTGGTAAATTAACAGATTATTTTTACAGAGTTGAATTCCAACAGCGTGGTTCTCCGCACATTCACATGCTTGTATGGATAGAAAATGCTCCAAAGTTTGGAATAAACAGCAATGAAGAAATATCTCTTTATGTGAATCAATTTTTGCAGTGCTCTTCTAAAAATGATGCTCTTGGCTCTTTAAATGAACTTCAACTTCATAAACACTCAAGAACCTGTCGCAAGAGAGAAAACAAATTGTGTCGCTTTGGTTATCCACTGCCTCCACTTTCTGAGACCATGGTTTTAGATCCTCTCGAAGAAGACAAATACAAATACTATAAATTGTAACAAAATCTTCAAAAGAAAATAAATGATCACAAAGATGGGTATGATATAACATATGAGGAGTTTCTCAAAACTGTTGTGCAGATGCCTGAAGCAGAATACATCAAGTGCATGCGAAGTTCTTTGGCAGCTTCCAAAGTCTTCTTAAAGCGATCTCCTAAAGACATACGAGTCAATTTATATAATTAATCTGTTTTGAAAGCTTGGAAGGTAAACATAGACATTCAGTTTGTTCTTGACCCTCATGCATGTGCAATGTACGTAGTTTCATACATAAGTAAATCACAGAGAGGTATGAGTAATTTAATGCATGCTGCAGCAAAAGAAGCAAGAAATGGAAATATTGATATCAAGAGACAAGTGCGACATATTGGCAATGTCTTTTCAAATAGTGTTGAAGTAAGTGCCCAGGAAGCTGTGTATTTAGTTCTTGGAATGTCACTCACAAAGTGAACCAGAGATGTGGTATTCATAAACACTTCCCCTCAAAAGCAACGTATTCAATTGTTAAAGCAAAAATCACTGCTTGATAAAATGCCAAATGATTCAAAAGATGTTATGTCAGACAACCTCTTAAAAAGATATTCTAGGCGTCCATCAGTTTTAAACAATGGTTGCTTAGCTGATTATGTTTCTCAGATCAACATTCATTATCCAGAAAATTTGCCAAAATTAAATGATGAAGAAAATGAGGCCAATTTTGCTGCAGATGATGACAAGGACTCTCATGAGTATGATGTCACATTTGGAACTGGTGATACTATTCTTACATTAAAAAATGGTGTAAAAATATGTAGAAGGAAAAATAAGAAAGCCATTCGTTATGTCCGTTTCAATAAAAAAACTGATGAAGAAAATAACTTCAGAGAAAAGCTACTGCTATTTTATCCATGGAAAGATGAAGACAAAGATTTGCTCGGGAAGTTTGATACTTTCAAATCTCACTATCTGTCTATGCAGAGAATCATTGATGCCAAATGTAAAGAGTATGAACATTTTGCAGATGAATTAGAGCTTGCTAGAGATGTAGTTGAAGCAGACTGTGATGGTTTTGATGACATAGCACCAAGTACCGAACAAATGGAAGGCGACACTGCTGAAAAAGAAGCTATTGATTCTGAATCATTTATTTACTTCAATCATGATAGAGTATTTTAACACACAGAATATGATATTGGTAATGAACTAGGTTGTTATGTTTCTGCTCAAAAGACTGTAACAAATGAAAACATTTTATCTGAAACCGACTACAGAAAACTCATATGCAACCTTAATACAAAACAAAAGCAATTCCACAATCATGTCATTCATTGGATCAAAACTAGAGATGAGCCCATTTACACATTCCTTACCGGTGGTGCTGGCGTCGGAAAAAGTGTTGTTATAAAAGCGTTGTACCAAACATTATATCGATTTATAAACATGAAAGATGGGGAAAATGCTGATGACGTAAGAGTGCTTCTTTGTGCTTTTACTGGCAAAGCTGCCTTCAATATAAATGTCTCAACTATTTCATCAGCATTTATGCAAAAGTATAAGCAATCTGATCAAACCTTAACTTGTGACAATTTGAATTCATTTCGATCAAAATATAGGAGTTTATCAGTAGTAATCATTGATGAAGTTTCGATGGTTAGCAATTCCATGCTCTGCTTCATTAATCAAAGACTTCAAGAACTGAAAGGAACAAGAATACCGTTTGGTGGTGTAAGTGTCATTGCAGTTGGTGATCTCTATCAGTTAAAACCTGTTAGTGGAAATTGGATATTTAATGATTTAACTTGTGATGCTACAGCATTAGCTTCCAACCTTTGGAAAAAACATTTTAACATTTTGAACTAACTGAAATAATGAGACAAAAAGACGACCTTGAATTCTCCGAGTTACTCAACAGGCTCAGAGTAAATCAGGCTACAGATGTTGATATGGCAAGGCTCAAACTATGTGAAATAAGCGTTTCTTCTCCTTTGTATGACATCAATGCCCCCCATCTCTTTGCAGAGAACTTTTTCATGCACTCTTTCAATGATTCCCTTATCAGTAAAATGGCCACAGAAAAGGTTATAATATCAAGTTTTACTAGCGTGGTTTCTCCAAAGCTTACCAGAGACAGGCAAGAAAATGCAATTAGGACTTTAACTGACTGGAGTTGCTTTCCAATTTAGATCATTTACTGGATCTGAAAAAAAGTTTTCACTGGCACTAACTTGGAGTTGAACACTGATTACTGATCCATATATCTATATACTTGGAGTTGAAACCATAATACCCACACTATTGACACTGGAGTTGTTATATTAAATTGACTGGAGTTGCGTTCGAAATTTACTGGATCTGACAAGGAGTTTACACTTGCACTAACTTGGAGTTGAACACTGATTACTGATCCATATATCTATATACTTTGAGTTGATCTATATACTTGGAGTTGAACTTGATCTATATACTTGGAGTTGATCTATATACTTAGAGTTGATCTATATACTTTGAGTTGATCTATATACTTGGAGTTGATATATATACCTATCCTTGCCATATTTCAAGACTGCAGCTGCGTGTACATAATTACCTGTTGTTGGTGTGTTTTTATCAGTGGAAACTAGGAGATAAAATGTTTGTATCAAAGAAATTTTATACGTGCTAATTTTGTTAGTTAAGAGCCAGTAATCAATGTCATAATATTAATTGGCACAAACTTGAATTTGAACACTGATTACTAATCCATATATCTATATACTTATAGTTGAAACCATAATGGCATAACTACACTGATAAGACTGAAGTTGTTATATTAAACTGACTAGAGTTGCTTTCAAATTTTGATCATTTACTGGATCTGACAAGGAGTTTTCACTGGCACTAACTTGGAGTTGAACACTCATTACTGATCCAAATATCTATACACTTGAAACCATATTGGCATACTCACAATGTTTTGATCATTTACTGGATATGACACGCAGTTTACATTGGCAACTTGGAGTTGAACACTGATTACTAATCCGCATATCTATTTACTTGGAGTTGAAACCATAATGACATACTTACACTGTTGAGACTGGAGTTGTTTCATTTAACTGACTGGAGATGCTGTCGAAATTTTGATCATTTACTGGAGCTGACAAGGAGTTTACACCAAGGAGTTTACACCATTGAATTTTGATCATTTACTGGATCTGACAAGGAGTTTACACCAAGGAGTTTACACCAAGGAGTTTACACTTGGAGTTGCTTTCATAATTTTGATCATTTAGTGGATCTTACAAGGAGTTGACACTGGGTTAAAAAAACGTTCTTTTCAGCAAAGAAGTGCTTCCACGAGAGAGATGATGAGGCAGAAAAGAATATCAGAGAAGGGTGTTGGTGACAGAGTTTTTGAGAACTCTTGTATACCTACTGTTTGAGGGTCTGAAAAGCCCTACAGTTTCATCTGACGAAAGGTCGCTATATTCAGATGTGCGAATGATTCACCCTATTGTGACATCTGAGCCAAGTTTATCAGGTGTAGTAGAAAATTACTGGTCAGACCATAAATTAATATATTTTTCTGAAAATATTAAATAATCATTTATAAAAATATAAATACTTTTTTATTCTATCATGTGCCATATTTCACAACTATAGTTGCACATACATGGGTACCTGCTGTGGGCGTTTTTTTATCAGTGGAAACTAGGAGATAAAATGTTGGTATCAAAGAAATTTTATTTATGCTGAAATTAATAGTTAAGAGCCGGTGTTCCATATCTTAATATTTATTGGCACCAACTTGGAGTTGAACACTGATTACTGAACCAAATGTCTATATACTTGGAGTTGAAACCATAATGGCATACCCACACTGTTGAGACTGGAGTTGTTATATTAAACTGACTTGGAGTTGCATTCGAAATGTTTATCTGTTACTGAATCTAATGAGTTTACACTGGCACTAACTTGGAGTTTAACACTGATTACTGATCCATATATCTGTATACTTGGAGTTGAAACCATAATGACATTCCCACACTGTTGAGACAGTAGTTGTTATATTTAACTGACTGGAGTTGCTTTCAAACTTTTAATCACTCACCGAAACTGACTTGGAGTTGAACACTGGAGTTTAACACTGGAGATTCATATACCTATATACTTGGAGAACTGCAAGCATTATGGTTACCATGGCTACCATCAACTAATGCACAGAAAGAATCGGCTTTCAATTTGATTTGATCTCCCCAGTCATTCCATCACGCGAAACCCTTAATTTTCCTAAGCAAGGTAATCATGCTATTATACAGCATTGCATTTTACCTATATATTTTTCAAAAGGTCAGATAGCTTAAATGGTAGAGCAACCCAGGCCGATATCATTAGATGACTCATGGGTGGTTTCGGGTTCGAATCCCGATCTGACCTTCTTAGGTAAACTTGTGGTTGCAAGGCTGGCAACTGATAGTGTGACAATCTGTTTAGGGCAGGATTTTGGGCTGACAGTTCAGTTCATCAGGTCACATGAAACACTATATATGGTCCGTTTGTTGTTTAATTGCTGATTTACATAATAATTAAAAGTTTATTTCCTTATTTTTGATACCAGTCTTTACAAAGTCCATGATCTTCTGCTAGGAAGCACCTTTAATAATTTAATTCAAAAATTATCTTTATTAAAGTTTTTTGTTAGTTTCTTTTAATAAACATTGATTGAGCTCGCTTTGTGGTATTGCCTTATTTCATATTATGGCTATAGTAAAACCTTGTTAACACTTTAGAGGCCACATGTATTTTCCAATCTTTATGAAACTTGGTCAGAAGATTTGTCCCAATCATATCTTGGATGACTTTGAAAATAGTTTCAGTTGCTTAAAAAACATGGCCACCAGGGGGAATTTGGCTGCAAAGAACAGGTCAGTTCCTATCCTCTCAGGTTATCGACTTTTGGCCATTCAGGCCCTCTTGTTTAAAATAACTTCTCAAAACAATTTTTCTAAAGAATTTAACTAGTGCATAAAAGACATTTTTTTACGCGGCTAATGGCAATGTGAAAAAAAAACAACATCATAACTTTTTTAAATTAACTAAGCCTGTGTTCTTGTCCGAAATTCGGTATATGCAACACTCATATGCACAGTTATGCTGTACGCAACGTGAAAATTTGTCACCTATTTCAGACGTATTCAGTGATGTACAAATGTATTCTGAAATCCTCCGATATCGGCATAAACTACAAGAAAATATTCTTTTATGCCCTTAAGATTTTTGCAAATATATTTCAATTACATGTACTGAGCGGTGTTTTTATTCTGTTCAGCCCGCGCGTAAGCCCCGTTGATTCTGCACCCTGACTACCACTTCCAATACTACTTCAACTACTACTTCTACTACAGCTACAGCTGCTGCTTCTGCTTCTTCTTCTACTACTGTTGCTGCTTCTGCTGCTGCCCAAGCAGCTACTTCGTCTACTGGTACTGCTATCACTGCTAATTAAGCAATATTCCATCAGACATGTCGTTTCATATACTCAAATGAATGTGATCAATGTAATCACCATGCAAGGGATTGCTGTTGCAGACGAACGATGGCACGGTTGAACTGGTTAATAGTGCATGTTAGCCCTTTCTAAAAATAAAACTGACTCCGGTCAGGTGCTTTCTGTCCGAGTTCTCTCCCTTACATACGGGCATTGTTGTATCCAGAGCAATACGAAAACAAATGTCGGTCTTGTAAACATTTGAAATTAAATTTCAGCAACACTACAATCATGAGTCGAGGCAGTAATCGCGATAATAACAGCATTTTGAGCGAGCTAGAATGGGACGAGGGACTGAGTATGCCAGTCGCCAACGCCGAAAACAAGGCGTTGGAAGACGAGGTAAACTATGTGAAAAATTATGCAAAACAGACGTTTTCGAAGTGGGTGGGGTACTGCCAGTGTATGTTCACAGTTTTGAATATGCCCCCCCCCCCTTCGAAGAAGAGGGGGTTTATTGTTTTGCACATGTCGGTCCGTCCGTCGGTCCGTCAACCAGATGGTTTCCGAATTAGTCCAAATTTTTGACGCTCTTAAATTTTAAGCTACTTTTTATATGGGTAATATTTGGAGCGCAAAAAGGGGGAAAGACCAAATTAATGGTGGGAATTTTTCGTTCTTTGTCTACATTGTTGCGCAAGGCTTTTGTGCGCAACATTCAAGCCCCGATATAAGACACTTAATATCAACAGATTGCAATAATATTTACATTCCTGTGTAGATAATTCATTTCTCGAAAATGTTCCGTAGAAATGATGGAATGACACTTTGAATTTTGCACGCCTGATCAATTTAAATCCAACCACTTTTCAATTTTTCAATATCTCTCGATTCGCTCGCTGTGTAGATATAAATCGATAACACAACCTCGATGTGAAGCATCTGGTTTAAAGTGGGCGAATAAACAGCGTAAAATACAGTTTGCGTTTGTCTGTTGTGGTGCAGAGCGTTACATAGTAAACCGATGTTATACTTTTCTGGATTAATTTAGCATTGCTTTTTTTCTAAATTGACAATTAAAAAGTTCTAAAATAAATTACTTCTTTTATTTTTATACTGTACACAAATAATTTTGATACAGATCGTACAGTATACCGTCCTCCTATGTAACGTAGGATGTAAGTAAATAAAACAACACAGACAGAGGTGCAAAAAAGACATGCATAAAAACTTGCTGAAACTTAGAACCGTGAATAGAAACTGCACCATATCTGTTTTGAACATATGCTTATTAAATCGACAAAGATTACATACTAGATCTAGTTAGGTAAAAGTCGGTGTTAAAAGCTCATGTTAAATAAAATTACGCGTACACGTTACACCGTAATGCCTTTTTCTGATTTCGTTCATATTCAAATCAGTTTCATAAGATGGCTACAGGTCAGTGATTGGTTTGTGATTTAAGCAGAAGTTTACCTGAAGAATTTATGCCTTTCCAACTTCAATTCGACAATATTTGAGGTAAAAATGGACTTCTGAACTAAAACTGAATGAGTTGGTAATTATTAAAATTTAAACTTTCTGGTTTCCAACACATTTTTGACTTTTCCCCGATAAGACGTTCCAAAGAATTTAGCCCATATAATAAGTATCTTTAATTTTTTTGCGCGTCTTATAAATAAGACTAGTTTCGGGATGATAACTCAAGAACGCTTAGGCCTAGGATCATGAAACTTCATAGGTAATAGAGCTGCAATGATTCACCAACAGCTTGATTTCGATTTCAGACAGTCCGATATCCATTGTTTGGTTCGATTCATCTTTCAACCTAGTTTTATCATATATTCACTCTTCTGCCACAAAATAAACATTTCTGTTCAAATGTGTTGCATACCAAGATATCTTGGGCATTTGTGTTTGTTAGATATAGTTTGGTTGGTTCAACAGTGTTTTAAAAACTGTTGAAAGTGGGTTAAATTAACATTTGTTAGAAATAGCAAGAAACTGCCTATTTTCTGACAAACTATGTCAACATTTCAATAAAACACATAAAAAAGAATAGCAAATTAGGAACTAAATATTAATATCGATAAACTTCTGACTAGAAGATTGTGTTGTCTACACAATAATACAATAAATAAATAATAATAAGGCTGGCGACTTGAGTAGTTGCACTGGTGCTAGCTCCTGCTAAATCAGCGTTATGTTTGCATTACATTAGTGATCAAGCAGGACTTAGGGAAGCACAGTTTACACGTAGCTTTATCGGGAGGGCTACCATCCATTAACCCAAAATACTGCAACACTTTTGATTTTAGCTTCTTAGACACATCTGATAATTTCAATTTGTCGGCCACAACTTGTTCAGCCATTTTGACGCTTTTTCCGAAAGAAGACGGTAACGCGCTTATTGATTGGATGACTAAAGAAATTAGTAACCAATCGTGCGCGTTGTAATTACAGGTAAAGATAAAACCTATACCTTCCTGTATCAAATAGTCGGAGTACAGCGCGCTTTACGTATCTAAGTCTATATGTTAAAGAATCAAATCGAATTTGGTAGGTTTGGTATTGTAATCGAATCGACGCATTTAAAATCGATTTTGGATGCATCGGATCGAATCATTGCAGCTCAAATAGGTACATTGATCATGACTGGCAGATGACCCTTATTGATTTTCAGGTCACTAGGTCGAAGGTCAAGGTCACAGTGACTGGAAATAGTAAAATGGTTTCCGGATGATAACTCAAGAATAATAAGGCCTAGGATCATGAAACTTAATAGGTACATTGATCATGACTGGCAGATTGCCCCTATTGATTTTCAGGTCACTAGGTCAAAGGTCAAGGTCACAGTGACAAAAAACGTTTTCACCCAATGGCTGCCACTACAACTGACAGCCCATATGGGGGGCATGCATGTTTTACAAACAGCCCTTGTTCGGAATTGTTTCCGCCCGCACATAAAACGTTGACACGTTCAATTTGAACGTAATGTCATCTAAAGATTATTTTGAAAGTTGTAGGAAAAGGATCATTCAGTGGGCGGCTTCCAATTATTGCACGGCTCCACTATTTGACTATTCAATGAGTCTTGGGCCTGGGTAGAACCAGTACTTAGTGTCTTTGGGGGAGATCGAAAGAATGCTGCCATAGTGGGGATTGAACCCGTGACCTACCGATCCCTAGGCGGACACCATATCCACTACGCCATCGCTTGAACCCAATACTTCAGTTCAGGAACACTCAAACTTTGCACTGCCATCTGAGCCCGCACTAACCGAGCAGTTAGTTCTTACTCATGAATACTACATTTCTGTTCACCCAATTTTTAAAACTGGTTTTTATCTAGCCATGATGGCCTCAGAAAGTGCCATTTTTTGGAGTCAATCTTACTAAGAAAGATATTTAAAAAACTTGTTAATGTGATATCTTAAAGAAAGATTTGTAACAGCTTTTTTACAATTTATATAGCTTAAAATTTATAAAGTTTCAGTTTGATTATACATTTAAAAAGCATTAAACAAGGCAAACAGCTTCATCTGAAAGTTTTATGTTGTTTTTACACCAAATAACTGAGTTTATAATAAGTACGTCGGTCTTTTGATGGGACATATGGGAACACCTTGGGCAGGCAGATGGATGGATATGCGGCAACTTTTGATCGCTCAAAGTGGTACAGTTTATTGAAAATGTACTAAAGTTTTTGATAACGCATGAAATGTAGCCTAGGCAAAGTTGATTACATAACCAAAAAATGACAAATTTGCTGTTTCAGCTCAGTTTTTAAAACCAGATTTTAGTTCAGTGGATGTCTTTTTGAAGTATTGTAGTGAGTTTGGAATTGTATGAGTTTCGTTTTTTAAGTTTCAAGTGTTTTTTTACTTATATAACACAAAATTATAGACTCAGAAAGGATAGACAGCATTAAAAAAAAAACAAGTCAAGTTTGTTGCCTCACAAGTTGCATTGCTGATAAGCTAAAAATGTTTTCTGCCTTTGTTTATAGGTGCAAAAGAAGCAAAGAAATGTTGTGAAAGTCAAGGGAGATTTGGAGGAATATGAGGACAGAATACATGCTATGTCGGAACATTTGAAGAATGTGAGACAGGAACTGCAACACACTCAGGTATGTAATATATATGCTCTGTGTGGTGGGAAAATAGGTCTCATGCCACATGCGACCCATTGTCCCACAGTTATGAATCTTTAAAATTAGTAAGATGCAAGAAAACACACTCAGACCCAAACCTATGGGATATGTGTTCTTACAGAAATTCTGATTATTTTTTTTAATGCAAACATCTCAGCATGTTAATTGTATTTCTGACTACCAATGAAGTCACTTATTCACAATCTGAAAGCATTCTGCTAAAACACCCCATTACACCAAAATGCTGACATTTTCTGCACTTGTTTGAATATTTTCGCCCTCACCAGGTTGATGGTCACAAAGCTGTACGCTATATGCATCAGGTGTCTCTTACTGTTTATTACAGAAATTAAAAAAATAAAACAACTTTATTATGTTTCGTGTAATTAAATTTTGACAACACACCCTGTGGCTGACAGTTTCCAAACATGCATGGTGGGGTAACCTGTTTCTGTGACACTAGTTTTTGCGTATTGAACCTGTGTATGCCTCTGCATGATTCAGGTTTTTATGGCAGCACCTCTGTCTGTGACACATCTAGTACTCAGGCGTTTTAGCCATGTATTCCAGTGTTATTTTTTGGCCATAATTCGTCCCTATTCCCATTCTCAAAAAGTAGTGTTTTTCCCAGGCCATTTTAGCGTGGCGAAAAGCCACGCCGCCCTCCCGGATCACCACGCTGCCCTTTTCAAAGGAAAATTTCGCTACGCGTCCTTATGGATAGCATCTTTATTGCCTTACGATCTAACTTTGTCAGCAAAATCAGCGTCCTTGATTGTCTGTGACGATCCAACTGTGCTTGATTTACTCGAGAGACGTCAACTCTAATCGACTATATTTGAGCAGATTTAATCTATTACAGTGCTCGATTTATAGGTAAACTGCTCCAAAGCTGTGAATTAGTCATGCGTGAATAACCCCGTGTCAGTATCAATTGATAATGCCAGAGGCTATGTTATACCAAGCGCACTTTTCGGTCGACAATGTGTACATTCCACGATAAAGTCGTTACTTCGGAGACTTTTGATGAAAAACTCGATGTTCATGTGGCAATTGTGCATTGCATGCATTATTCAGTTATATCAAAACATATATTTATACGCATAATTACATTTAAAAACACAAACAAATTTATTCTTTATCGCTTTCGTCATTAAGATAATTAGATCTAATTATTGAACTAATTACTGAGACGTATACTAATTTAAAAAAATAATCGCGTATACGATGGAGATTATACATTAAGAAGGAATTAATGAATCGCTGTGATAATCAACGATGCATAAAAATGTTTTAGATAGCAACAACATTATTTATTCATTTGTAATCTACATGGTGGATGTATGTCACGGAAACGAGTGTTTGCATATTGTTAGCCATCAATTTACTCGCAATGTTATTTTAATCATCAGGCAAGATTATTGTTAGAAAATGGGATAAGACAAACATGGTTTCATTTATATGTTAGTGGATCTGTGTAAAATCAGATTCATATGCATATATTGCTTTATTATGTTTGTCGTGCTGTACAGTTTATTGAAACAGCATGAACCTTAAATGTACATTGCAAGGTAAATATATTAATATAAATCATAGTAAGTTTAATACATCAATTACCATTAAATGTGCTTGTTTATATGTTATTTTTTCCACAACTGCTTCAGATGCGATAACATGTTGCCCCGTAATTCAGGTATTCATGTAACATTTTTGCCCTTTTTTGCCTAAACTGCGCGCTAAAATGCCTTTTTTGAAAGTAATGCGCCATGCCCCTTTGCCCTCCTGGGAAAAACACTACAAAAAATATATATATTTTCCCAAAATGTCTGCTTAAATTCCCAATTGAAGATTTCCAAATAAAAGTATTTTTTCACTCTCAACTTTTATCTCCCTTATCAGCTGTATTAGTTGAACCTTAATAAATATAATAGTGAAAACACTTTTATTCTTCATTTTAAAGTATTTGTAAGTACAAAAAACAAAACCAATTTCCCAATTTAGTCAAAACCACATAAATTTTTCCCAATCTAAAGGGCCCTGGCCTCATTCCAAAAATGGTATAAAAAAAACTGGTGCTGTATCTGTGACACATTTATAGTACATGTATATTCATATTTCACCAGCAAATGCATATCATACTAGTCTCTCCACTTAGGGTCTTGTGATGCATGTCATAATCGTCTCTCCACTTAGGGTCTTGTGATGCATGTCATAATTGTCTCTCCACTAAAGGTCTTGTGATGCATGTCATAATCGTCTCTCCACTTAGGGTCTTGTGATGCACGTCATAATCATCTCTCCACTAAAGGTCTTGTGATGCATGTCATAATCGTCTCTCCACTTAGGGTCTTGTGATGCATGTCATAATCGTCTCTCCACTTAGGGTCTTGTGATGCACGTCATAATCGTCTCTCTACTAAAGGTCTTGTGATGCATGTCATAATCGTCTCTCCACTTAGGGTCTTGTGGGCGCCCGTAAGAAGGAGGTGGAGACGGAGAGTCACCTGCTCACGATAGCCGAGAGGGAGGAGGGCAGACTCAAACAGGAGATCAAGAAACTTGAGAAGGACATTGAGGAGCTCAAGGAGAGGAAAAATGTGTTTGAGGTATGTCATGTTTATTATTTAAGGGGCGTTCTGGGAAAACTGGGCTTAATGCATGTGTGTGAAGAGTGGTTTCAAATTAGCCTGTACAGTCTCCACAGGCCAATCTGGGATGACACTTTCCACCTAAACTGGATTTTTGTTTAGAAGAGACTTCATTTTAATAAAAATTTACATAAAAGTGGAAAGTGTTGTCCCTAATCTGGGATAGCATTTGAGGCACAAGCTTTAAGTCCAGTTTTTCCAATATGTGGGTCAAATGTGTTTGAGGTATGCCTTCTTTATTATTATGCAGACTTCTAAGTAACCTTATTTTCTGAAGTGCTGAACTGGTTGAATAATAAAGTTTTGCAATTATTTTATGTGATGAAGTGTTAGAATATAAAGGGTAGTTTTAATTTCATATGAATATTTTAAAATTTTATAAGGGTTTTACAAATTGTATTATTGATGCTTGGTGGGCAATACAAAATTCTGTCACTCTAAAAAGACTTGTGTTAAGACTGTTTGACTTCATTGTAAAAATCAGAACGCCAAATAGCATAAAAACTATCCTAAATCAAGAATAGATTTCTTTGGAGAAATAAAGCAGCTAGGAGAATTAGGTTTATAGCTTTTCACAAAATATCTTGTTATTGACATACTGTCAAATAATTATTGTTTGTGGGAAATTTATTTTCGTTGATTTTTTGGGTTGGCAAGTACACAAATTTAAAACAAATACATTGGTAAATGACTGATGCCCAAATTTCTCTTTTTTTTCCAAAAAGAGATACCTTTACATTTATGTGTCCACGAAAAAAGTAATTTTTTATAACCTCAAAAATTCAGGCAAACAAATGATAATGATTTTATAATTTTTTTTTATATGTGCTGCTTAGAAATATACATGATTTCTATTATTTTTGAAAAACTAAAAATCTCCAGATGATTTTACAGTATTTTCGACGTTCAGGTTTTTTCAGAACAACAGCTTCAAATGATTTTACAGAATTTTCGACATTCTCTTGTTTTGAGAACAACATCTTCAAATGATTTTACAGTATTTTCAACGTTCTATTTGTTTCAGAACAACATCCTCAAATGATTTTACAGTATTTTCGACATTCTGTTTTTTCAGAACAACATATCCAAATAATATTACAGAATTTTTGACGTTCTCTTGTTTTCAGAACAACATCTTCAAGCAGACCCAGAAGCTGGAGGAGATGAAGTCCCAGATGAACTGGGACCAGCAGGCCCTAGAGGCATGGCTGGAGGAGTCTGCAAGGAAGGACGAGGACTCCATGGCCATACAGAAGTACTCACGACATGATGAGAGCAAGATCAAGGTAGAGTGTGAAGCTTAGAAACATATGAGCCTGGCGATGGGAAAAAGGGGCGTAATGCATGTGTGTAAAGTTCCCACGGGCTAATCATGACACTTTCTACTGCTATTGTATTTTTTGTTTAAAGGAAGTCTCATCTAAGTGGAAATCCAGTTTATGCGGAAAGCTTCTTCCCTTATTAGAGCGTCCAGACTGCATAGGCTTATCTGGAAGGACACTTTACAAAATGCATTAAGCCCCATTTTTCCAAATTGAGGCTCAAATTGCTAATCCCTTCAAAATTCCTTAGTTTTTTACTGGCAGAAGGCCTGGTAACTTCATGACTATAACTGGCCCGAATTCACTTTGATTGGCCAGTCTACTACAATTCGGTTATGACTGGACTCACCATTGTTTAGATCAATTTAAATTTGAGAAGAACAGTTTACGGCTGTTGGGGGATGGGCTAGACCATATGATTGCGCAAGCAGTTTTTATACAGACTTTGAAGTTCCTCTTTTTATCAAAATTCACATTTCTGCCCCTGTCTGCCATGAGGGCCAGTATTGTGGAATTTATTCATGAACCTTGGGTAGTTTTACTGACTCTGTCGCGAGCGGGCTGATTGTTGCTGTCTGTGTATTTCCAATGAAAACAGTATCTGTTTCCCCATCAATCAAGTTACAATATTTTGCTGATGGTGGGACTAAAGACTTTTACATGTTTGGAAATTATTTGTTTGTGTTCATTTATTGTAATAGTGATCTTTAACTTTTTACTGATTTGTTTGTGTGCACAATTGATTTTTGTATTACAATTGATCAAATATCAGTTGAATATCATTAATCAAACTAATATACTCATAGATAAATATAAGTAAAAATGATGAAATGAAAATTGAAGTTTATACAAACACTTTTTTGAATGTTTCCTTTCTTAACAGGAACTGTCACTGCGTATGGAACGTCTTACTGATGACTCAGCAAAGAAACGACGCCAGCTCGACCATGAAACCACTGAAACTTTAACTGCTCAGGTAAGTACATCTGTGAAAATTGCTTATATTTAGATGATACTTAATGCTTATTTTGGCCTACAATTTTGAAATAATAAAATGTAACTGAAATGTCAAAAGTTTGTCTGCTAAAATAAGGAAAGCATAATATATTGCAATGGAATACAAAAATATATTGGTTGATGGTATCACCAATTAAAATGCATTGCTTGGATAAAATTGCAATAGAGTCTTGCTTTTGAAAAATGGGTTGCAATGCATGTGCTTGAAACATTGCGCAAGATTAGCCTATACATTCCTCACTAGCTGATCAGGAACATTTTTAGACTTAACTGGATTTAACTAGACTTATTTTAAATGAACAATTCCATGAAAGCATAGAATAAAAGGGCTGTTTATTGTGAAAAGGGGAGTTTAATGCATGTGAGTAAAGTTTCGTCCCAGAGTAGCAAATCAGAAACAACATTTTCCGCCTAAACTAGTTTTTTTGCTAAGAAGAGACTTTCTTGAAACGAAAAATATCATAAAAGCGGAAAGTGTCATCCCTGATTAGCCTGTGTGGACTGCACAGGCTAATCTAGAACGACACTTTACGCATATGCATAAAACCCTCTTTTCACAGAGCACAGCCCAAATAGATTAATTTACATTTGAATATCTCAATCTAGATTGAGCTGGACAAGTAATTTACATTTGAATATCCCAATCTAGATTGAGCTGGACAAGTAATTTACATTTGAATATCCCAATCTATATTGAGCTGGCCAAGTAATTGACATTTGAATATCCCAATCTAGATTGAGCTGGACAAGTAATTTACATGTGAATATCCCAATCTAGATTGAGCTTGACAAGTAATTTACATTTGAACATCCCAATCTAGATTGAGCTGGACAAGTAATTTACATGTGAATATCCCAATCTAGATTGAGCTGGACAAGTAATTTACATTTGAATATCCAAATCTAGATTGAGCTGGACAAGTAATTTACATTTGAATATCCCAATCTAGATTGAGCTGGACAAGTAATTTACATTTGAATATCCCAATCTAGATTGAGCTGGACAAGTAATTTACATTTGAATATCCCAATCTAGATTGAGCTGAACAAGACAGTCATTTATCTCTGAATATCCCAATCTAGATTGAGCTGGACAAGACAGTAATTAACATTTGAATATCCCAATCTAGATTGAGCTGGACAAGTAATTTACATTTGAATATCCCAATCTAGATTGAGCTTGACAAGTAATTTACATTTGAATATCCCAATCTAGATTGAGCTTGACAAGTAATTTACATGTGAATATCCCAATCTAGATTGAGCTGGACAAGTAATTTACATTTGAATATCCCAATCTAGATTGAGCTGGACAAGTTATTTACATTTGAATATCCCAATCTAGATTGAGCTGGACAAGTAATTTACATTTGAATATCCCAATCTAGATTGAGCTGGACAAGTAATTTACATTTGAATATCCCAATCTAGATTGAGCTGAACAAGACAGTCATTTATCTCTGAATATCCCAATCTAGATTGAGCTAGACAAGACAGTAATTAACATTTGAATATCCCAATCTAGATTGAGCTGGACAAGTAATTTACATTTGAATATCCCAATCTAGATTGAGCTGAACAAGACAGTAATTTATCTCTGAATATCCCAATCTAGATTGAGCTGGACAAGTAATTTACATTTGAATATCCCAATCTAGATTGAGCTGGACAAGACAGCGGAGGATTTCCGCAAAGCTCACCAGGAGAGACAGGAGCTGATCAGGCAGTGGGAGAACACGATAGAGCAGATGCAGCGCAGGGATAAAGAGATGGACCTCCTGGCTGCTGTGAGTATGCAGGGCAATAGTAATAGGGATGTTACATTAGTGAGATATTTGGTACACAATCTTATAGGCTTAAATGCTTAGACCAACGTGGTTGGTATACAGGCTTATAGCGCAATGGTTGTTACACAAGCTTATTGTGCAGTTTTCGGTATACAGGCTTATAGCGCAGTGGTTGGTACACAGGCTTATAGCGCAGTGGTTGGTATGCAGGCTTATAGCTCAGTGGTTGGTATGCAGGCTTATAGCTCAGTGGTTGGTATGCAGGCTTATAGCTCAGTGGTTGTTACACAGGCTTATAGCGCAGTGGTTGGTATACAGGCATATAGCTCAGTGGTTGGTATACAGGCTTATAGGACAGTAGTTGGTATACAGGCTTATAGGACAGTAGTTGGTATACAGGCTTATAGGACAGTAGTTGGTATACAGGCTTATAGCGCAGTGGTTGGTATACAGGCTTATAGGGCAGTGGTTGGAACACATGCTTATGACAAGAAAGCTGAGTTTTAAGCCCAGGTGTGAAACTTGTGCGTTAGATTGGTGGTCACCAAACTGGAAAAACTGGTCCCTGTACTTTACTCACCTCCACCTCTTCAAAATGAAATCCTTGTACACACTCTGCAGTGTTTTTTGAGGTCAAATTTCCAATAACAAAATATATACATTTTTCCAAAATAACTGCCTAAATTCCCAATTGAAGGTTTAAAAAAAAAAAGGAATTGCAACGTTTACAAAGTTCCTTTCCATATTCATCTCTATAAGTTTAACATCATTAAATGTAATATTTAAAAAACTTTTATTCTCAACTGTAAAAATATTTGTCAGTAAGAGAAACACACAACAACACAAATTTCCCAACTTAAGCCAAAACGACGTGAATTTTTCCAAATGCTCTTCATCCTCAGCCTCAGACGCAGGACGATGCACACATACAGACAGACAAATGTTGTACTTGTATGATGTAATTATTTTCACATATCATAGTCATAGTTTCAGTCCCATGGGCTGTCCGGTTAGCACAGTGGTAGGTACATGGGCTTGTCACATAGGGGACCCGGCTTACAAAGCCTTTACTGGCAGCATGTGAGTTTGATTGTTGAGCGCCATACCCGACATGTGGGGTTTCCTCAGGGTAATTTTGGAATGGAAAATGGAAATCTTTTAGAAAAAAGGTTAAATATACGGATATTGCAACTATAATTCCAAAATTGTCCCCAATTGTGTGAGTCTAGCAAGTTTATTAATTAGGAGTGGTGGGACACACTCCACGTCTTAAAAAACCCAACAAAACCTCCAGCGCAAAAAGACATAATAAATGTTGAAATACACATAAACAATGGTAAATTGTCTTTCAGCAACTGGCGCGTGTGAAGGCAGAAGTACGGAAGCGAGAGGAGACGATCAAGGAGAAGCAGCAGTTCCTTGACAACGAGATAGAAAACAACGCGGAGCAGGAGAAGCGAATCTCCATCGCTGAGCGCACCGCGGCCCGGATACGCTCCGACTACCAGGAGGCGGAGACTCAGCGGGTGCAGTTCCACGATGAGGTGTGTAGCCGTCATTATTCTTGTTCTATGAGCCTGGTTCTGGGAAAATTGGGCTTCATGCATGTGTGTTATATGTCATTCCAGATAAGCCTGTGCAGTCTGCGCGGGCTTATCAGGGACAATACTGTCTGCTTTAACTGGAATTTATCTGAGAAAAGACTTGTTTAAATGAAAAATACCATAAAAGTGGAATGTATTATCCCTGATTTGCCTGTGCAAACCGCACAGGCTAATCTGGGACGACACTTAACACACATGCTCATATATGAAGTATTGAGACCAGAGTCATAATGACTGCAGTTTCAGAATAAAGGATAGAAATTTGTGGTTGAGAGGTCGCCTGGGGGGAAGTAGATTTAGATCTGGAAAAGTCAATTTAAAAATGTGGTAGTCCATCCAGGCAATTTGCGTTTTTTTGAAAAGCTTGATTCAGTTTTCCCTCAGTAAATCAGTTTATTATCTAAAGGCACGAAGATTCAGGCACAGTGCATTGAGTCATGACAAATTTTGTATAATATTGCCTGATTTTGTTTTGTTAAAACTGACTATAAGGTGATATGAATGTGAACTTGGCTCTGGTTCCATTCCTGCATTGTGAATAATTCTTTCCCTGCTGTATTACTGCCACAGTTGGATGCCCTCAAGCGTACAGTGGACCGCACTGTGACAGATTTGGAGAGTACGAGGTCACAGGTCACCCAACTGAAGAAAGAGGTCCAGGACAAGGAAAATAGGTACGTTTGCTCATGGTCGAAAAAGGCTTATTATTTTGAATATGAAAGAGCTGATCAATTTTTCAGTCATGGTATAAACTGATTGCGCAATAATGAAATGGCAAGCTATTTGAAGTTTCCTCCATTTGGCATTACAAAATTGTGTTGGCGTTTAACATGGTTGTGCATTGATACGTTGTCCGGCCACATAACTTGTGTGGGGATTGGTTATGAAATCCCTTTTCCCATTTTCCCCCTGCCTGTTAGTCAAGTAGGGCAGTTGTTGTAAGTTACTGGCATGAGTATGTACTCTTAGTAACTACAAACCCCGGGAAGGAGCGAGTTTGTTAAATGATGGCTGCAATATGAGTGAAAACTGTTGAAAACAGCTAAAATCCAACTAAACAAACAAACAATATAGTTATTCTTATATTGTTAAAAAGGTTTTTATTTTCAGTTTTTTAGCGAGGCTGTTTTCGGAGAAAACCAGAGCTATTGTCATAGCCAGCTCGTCCGCCGTCCGCCATAGGTGTCGTGCTAAAACCTTAACATTGGCTCTAAAATCAAAGTGCTTCCACTTACAATTTTGAAACTTCATATGTAGATGCACCTTGATGAGTTCTTCATGCCACACCCATTTTGGGTCACTAGGTCAAAGGTCAAGGTCACTGTGACCTCTAATTTAAAATTTTAACAAAAACCTTAACATTGCCTCTAAAATCAAAGTGCTTCCACCTACAACTTTGAAACTTCATATGTAGATGCACCTTGATGAGTTCTACAGGCCACACCCATTTTGGGTCACTAGGTCAAAGGTCAAGGTCACTGTGACCTCTAAAAAAAATTAAAAAATAATTTCTGACCAGCTTTCGCAGCCAAGCGTGGTACCCGTTATGCGGTGCTCTTGTTTTTCTTGGGTCAAAATTGGGCCCAAATTTGGCCTCATTCTCAAAAAGTATATACTTTTCCCAAATGACTTCCTTAAATTCTCAATGGAAGGTTTAAAAAATAATTTTTTTTATGCCCCATGCCCCCGGATCGAAAGATTGGGGGTATATTGTTTTTGGCCTGTCTGTCATTGTATGTGTGTGTGTATCCCAAAACTTTAACCAAAACTTTAACCTTCGTCATAACTTTTGCAATATTGAACATAGCAACTTGATATTTGGCATGCATGTGTATCTTATGAAGCTGCACATTTTTAGAGGTGAAAGGTCAAGGTCAAGTTCATCCTTCAAGGTCAAAGGTCAAATATATGTGTCCCAAAACTTTAACCAAAACTTTAACCTTCTTCATAACTTTTGCAATATTAAACATAGCAACTTGATATTTGGCATGCATATGTATCTCACGGAGCTTCACATTTTGAGTGGTGAAAGGTCAAGGTCATCCTTCAAGGTCAAAGGTCATATTTATGGCTTCAAAGCGGTGCATTAGGGGGCATTGTGTTTCTGACACACACATCTCTTGTTGTGGATATCAATTGCAACATTTAATTCATTTCACTACTCAGCTCTATTAGTTGAACCTTTAATAGCAAATTAAAACAATTTTATTCTGAATTTTGAAGTATTTGTTTGAAAAAACAACAACACCAATTTCCTTATTTTAGTAAAAAGTAATTAAAAAAAGGTGAAAAAAACCTACTTTTTTTTTTAAAACTCCAGGTTAAGACAGGCAAAGGACCTGCGTGAGACATTGATTGAGAAACTGAAGATCGCGACAGAGTCCAACCTGAGCGCGGAGGAACGGGCTGCGCGCATGGACGAGATGCTGGAGGACGAGGACAAACGTCAAAGAGAGATTGATCAGGATCTCAAGTACCTGCGAGATCTGCAGTTCAAGAAGATGCAGGAGCTCCATGAGGCGAAGATGAAGGAGAGGAACAACGAGGCGGAGATTCAGGTTGAGAGACAGGCCTTTTTAGCCATGTTAACGGGTCCTTTAAACTGACTCATTCTCAATGCAAAATTGTAACAAAATTCTGAATCTCAAAAAAAAAATCGCATTTGAAAAACAAACAAAATACATTGTAATACTAGTTTTTTTCTTTCAAATAAATGTCTAATGGTTATTATATATATATAATTATAATTTATATGACTATTATAATTTTAAATAATTATAAAGAGTTATATTGAATACATTTTTTGCAAACAGTTAACCTTGGAAGTGACAAAATTTTGATCTTATTTTGTATTTGATATAAACTTATTTTCTGCTTAAATAAAGGATAAAATAATTTATAAATATTACTCATAAAAAACTATTTGTTTAAAAAAATATATTTTAAATAGCTGAAAAATATGAAATTATATGTTTTTAAAGGTTTGTCCAACATAGTTTTGTATCCTTTTATTCAGAAATATATTATATTCATGATAAATCTCAATTTGCAGGGTATATGATATGATAGTTATTTTTAATTTTCCATTTGCAGGGCTTTAATACTCCTTTTTAAAGGTTCCCCCAAGATTTTACCAACATTTTTTTGTATGCTTTTATAAATATATATATGATACATGTAGCTATAAGAAATCTTCTGTTTGCAGGGCAGCCAGGCAGCCGTGAGAAATTTGAACAGCAAGATTGGCAAACTGGACACTGACTCTCTCAAACAACAGGAGATCATCTATAATCAGGTATGACGCTCTCACCTTTGATTGAATTGAGCCTCGTTTTTGGGAAAATTGGGCTAAATCAACTCGTTAAGTGTTGTTCCAGATTAGCCTGTGCAGTCTTCGCAGGCTTATCATGGACAACACTTTTTGTATAGAATGGATCTTTGTTTGAAACTTTAAGAGACTTTTTTCAACACTTCAGATCCACACATAAGGCTGCCATGGGCATGGAAGGACCTCATAAACTTCCAAACACACACACACACACACACACACATGCTACTAGTAATGTTAACATTACACTTGAATGTCTGAATTTTCATTTAAGTAACATACGCTAACTTATCAGCTATTTAACACAGAACGTTGTGTTCTCCTTTTCAGGATTTCGCAATCCAGCAGCTGGAGCGTCGTATCAACCGCATGCAGGGCGAGCGTAGCAACGAGGAGAAAGTGCACCTGGAGGAGAAGATAAAGGACCTCACCAATGAGCTTGAGGCTAAGAACAACACTCACACGCTACTTACACTGCAGCTCAAGAGGCTACAGGTACGGTGTTTCATTTGTGAGCCTATCCCGAGTCCTATACTCATACTATTGGCAGGGGACTCCTTGCAATCTTCAAATATTTCTTTTTCGCTGTTTGGGATTCATTGATTTATTAATGTAGGAGGATTGGACACATTGCTTGGAGAATGTAAATGAAACACTGCAGGTATGGTGGAGGTGTTTTTGAATACTTTAAGTGACATACCCAGTTAACAAATACTGAAACAAATCAAATTTTGCAGGTATCATTGTTTTTGGATGTATTACCCACAAGCTTAAAACAAATGCATGGAAATCAATAGAAAAAATACTGAATTGGTAATAACTGTGAATCCATTATTAATTGTTGGCCACCAACTTTAATGGTTTTGTGTGGGTCCTCTGAATCACCAAATTAAATTTCCAAGGAACAATCAAGTTGAATGTGTTATCAGACATAACAAAAAAAAAGAATGAATTAAAGTTCAAATGAAAAAAGCCAGATTTTTATTAATCCATGACATTTTGTGTCAACAAAATTTAATGAATCTACAGTATTAATTATAAAGTTGCCTTACAAACAACAGCTGATGCGGTATGAGAAAATATAAAAGTAGATAAACTGTCTAGAAAGTGGGCATCTTCTACAACTAAGAAGCAAAGTGAAAACAGCTTTATGCAACCAGCAAACAACTTGAACAGCATGCAAGAAACTCACAGTCTGTTCAGGTTATGCTGTTTATTGGTCATCAGTATCTAAGAATTGGAAATAAAGCCTTTAAAATTGTAATCTAATAAGAAAGGTCTTTGATTTAATTTGATAAATTAAATTTTTATAAGAGACCACAAACAGGTGTAAATGCCTATTTGAGTGGTAAATGGTTCAGCATTTTTAATTAACAGAATATGAATATACAATTTTCAGAGAGCAAACAGATAGGTGGAGATTTGATTGCCTGATTCTTAACAAATAGTCTTGGCGTAGTGGTTAGGGTGCAATCGGCAGCTCACGGGGGCGATCCCCACTGTGGGAGCATAATTTGGATCACTTCCAAAAACACTAGGTACTGGTTCTGCCCAGGAAACGTACTCGAGGGTTTGGATGCAATTAAGATAAAATAAATTGGTTGAAACTATCAGAAATATAACAACTTGTTTCATCTAGGATGACATCCGTCGCGTCAGCCGAGAGCTTGAAAAGAGCGGCAGTGAGAAAACTGACCTGACGAGCAAGATTGAGGAGCTGAACCTCTACAACGACAGCTCAGAGCGCGAGCTCAAGAAGATCATCTACGGCAAACAAGACCTCATGGTGGATCAAAACATCCTGAAGCTGGAGCTTAAACGTCTGCGTGACATGCTCAACGAGCGCGCCGACGAGGTGTTTGACCTGGAGAAGCGCAGGCTGCAGTTGGAAACCGTGAGTTGATTTTGTGTGTTTTCGGTGAGGTGAAGAAAAATATACGAGTCTCACTCTGGGAATATTGGGTTTAATACATGTGCATTAAGTGTACTGCATATATACAGACTTCACAGGTGATTCTGAGACTACGCTTATGCACATGCATTAAGCCTGTTATAATAGAGCAAGGCTGATATGAATGCGCTGAGTGCTTTTCTCCCATTCTAAGTAAATAAAACAAATTTGGTGTGAGTTTTAGCTCAGCTTAACAAATAAAAGGCATTTCTTTAGCTTGATATTGTTAAAAAATAAAACTTCTTATGATGATGATGATGATGATGATGATGATGATGATGATGATGATGATGATGATGATGATGATGATGATGATGGAGATGATGATGATGATGATGATGATGATGATGATGATGATGATGATGAAGATGATGATGATGATGCTCATTATCATGAAACAGTGCTGCTCATTTTCAAAGCTTTGGATGACAAATTTCAGGTCTAAATAATGAAATAATCTTTAATTTCCTGTATATTTTTTTCCTCCACACAGGCTATGAAAGAGCGCCACCAGGAGATCAACATTCACAAGGAGATGCTGAACGCTCAGGTGCGCGCAGTGAATGAGGAGAGACAGCAAATCTCTGCTGAACTGCACGAGAGAATCTCCAAGATTGATAAGCTTAGAAAACGGTAGGCATTAATCAGCCTCCATCTGGGAAAAAAGGTCTTAAGGCATGTGCGTCAAGTGTCATCAGGGATGACATTTGCTGTATTGACTAGATTTTTGCTAAGAAGAGACTTAAATGAAAGAAACAATTGAAGTGCAAGTGCTTTTCCCTGATTAACCTGTGCAGTCTGCACTGGCTAATCAAAGACAACACTCTCCACCTAAACTGGATTTTTGTTTAGGAGAGACTTCCTTTGAATGAAAAATTCCATAAACACTGAAAGTGTTGTCCCTGGTTAGCCTTTGTTGACTGTGCAGGCTAATTTAGAACGATACTCTATGTAAATGCATTAAACCCTTTTTTCCTAGAGTGTGACTTTTATCTTACATTTGAAATTTCCTTTCCGCCATTATCAGATGAAAAAATTTAAAGTCTGTATATTCAGCAGTATGTGGAAGTTTGCTTCACAAACAAACTTATTTACAGAAAGAAATGCTGAGTGATTCATAAAAGTAGCTCGTTGAATAGTGGTGGATTTTCATGGACTTTGAATACATCACAAGTTTCATTAATATTTACAAGCCCAGCACTGATAAATGTTGAATTGAGCTTTCTTAGATTCTTGGTTTCATATAGCTTTCATGTATGTTTCATAAAGGTTTCATGTATGTTTCATAAAGGTTTCATATAGGTTTCATGTAGGTTTCATATAGTTTTTCTATCAGTTTTATATAGGTTTCATATAGTTTTTATAACAGTGTTATATAAGTTTCATGTAGGTTTTGTATAGGTTTCATATAGTTTTTATATCAGTTTCATATAGGTTTTCATATGAGCAGCCTTTTATTTTTTTACATCCTTAGGAATGATGTAAGAATTAGGGCCCACTCAGTCAAAAGCGTTATCTCAATGAATTTAAAAATATGTGAAAGTTTATGACTGCCTATTGCAGCTATGAGATTCTAATGGTCTCCATGGCGCCGCCAGAGGGTGAGGAGGAACGCTCTCAAGCCTACTATGTCATCAAGGTATGTATACTATGTCATCAAGGTACGTGTACTATGTCTTCAAGGTAGGAAGTTTTCTAATTTTGCCATATGGGTGTTTATTAAACCTTTTCCACTCAGAAGCAAAGTGTAAATCGCTATATGCAACAGCATGAAAGCCTGCAAGAAACTCACAGTCTGTTCAGGTTATATGATGTTTGCTGCTTGTCAGTATCTAAGGCTTGGAAATGAAGCTTTAAAACTTGAATCTATTAAGAAAGGTGTTTAATTTTATTGTATTTTGAAAGGGACTACAAACAGACAAAAATTGTATCTTAGTTATCTAGGATTAAAGGGATCTGTTGTAAAAAGATTTTTCTAAGAGTATTTTTTCAAAAAGAAAAAGGATTCATTTATATTGAAAGAAGCCAAACAAATACTCTTGACTAAGAAAAACGACTATTGGATAGCAATTTATGAAAATTCATCAAATGCCAGTAGCAAATATATGCATTGCATAATTTCAACTCTCACTATTTAACTGGACTTTTGCTATAGAAAGACACCCTCTAAACGAATGTACCATAAAAGCAGTTCTACACAGTCTAATCAGGGATAATAATTTACGCACATAAACCCATTTTTTCCTAGAATGCTGCTTAAATCTTTATCCATACGCAGGCTGCCCAAGAGAAGGAGGAGCTGCAACGTGAGGGGGATGACCTTGACGCACGCATCCGTAAGGCCGAGAAGGAGATCCGCGCACTCGAGAACACGCTGAAACTCATGAACAACCGCAATGAGACCTACCGCAAGAGCTTCAATAAAGTCAGCGATGCAAGTATGTGGATTGGTCACACAAATAATAATGATTGGACAGAAGTGATACATTCCAAAATATTCATAATTTCACAGTTGGCTGCTCTCTGTTTTGAACTTAACCAGATGGTGGACCAATCTCCATTTCCTATAGATTTGAAAATATTCAAATATTCCTAATATTGTGGTGGACATATTTTTTTAACCATTTTTAGAATGGGGCTGGGGTCCTTTTTAGTGTGAAAATTGTATTGTTTTGACTAAAATTACAAAAATTATATTTTTTTTGCTAACAAATACTGTGAAATTGAGAATATGTGTTTTGCATTAATGTATTTACTATGGGTCCACTTATAACGCTTGATAGGGGAGGATCTGAATGTTAAATTGGGGGAAAGGGTTAATTTTGCAATTGTACAAAATCAATCTAAAAATTGACTGCTCTCTGCTCTTAACATGTCTAGATTGATTGACCAATCTACATTATTGACCGTTTTATTGTGAGACCATTTATACTTTTGACCAATTGGACTTATAACCATTTTGACCTCTGATCATTTGGATTAAAATATATATTTAAATATATCTAACATCGTGCTTGACTGCACTCTGTTACCAAGGTGATGAGATGGAGGAGAAGCAGCAGCTGGATGAGCAGATGAGGGCGGTGATGGACAAGTACAAGTACAAGCGGCGGCAGATACGGGAGCTCCAGGAGGACCTACAGACCATGAGCAACACCCTGGACAACCTGAACAGGGACCAGGACGCCTACGTCGATATGGTCGAGGAGAAAAAAGTACATGTTAAGATTGTTGACATCTAGTCTATTTTGTCTTGATTTTGAGGTTTTGTCAATATCTTGTCCCATTTTTCTTGCAGATGTTTTTTATGCCTCCTGATTGAATGATAGGGGGTATATTGTTTTTGGCCTGTCTGTCTGTCTGTCATTGTATGTGTCTGTCTGTCATTGTATATGTGTGTCTGTCCCAAAACTTAAACCTTGCCCATAACTTTTGCAATATTGAAGATAGCAACTTGATATTTGGCATGCATGTGTATCTCATGTACCTGCACATTTTGAGTAGTGAAAGGTCAAGGTTATTCTCCAAGGTCAAAGGTCAAATATATGTCTTCAAAGCGGTGCAGTATGGGGGCATTGTGTCTTGTTTTATTTTGTAATTGATATGAAGTGTGTTCTGGGAAAACTCCATGTGTGTCAAGTGCTGTCCCAGATCCGCCTGTGCAGTCCCCACAGGGTAATCAGGGACAACACTTTCCGCTATTATTGTATTTATCATTTTAAGCAAGTCTCTTCTTGGCCAAAAAAAGTGTGGTCCCTGATTAGATTGTGTGGACTGCACAGGCCAATCTGTGATGACACGCACATGCATTAAGCCCTGTTTTCTTAGAGTGAAGCTCATATAAACACTGCTTGCTCTGGTGTAATTGTAGAGGTGACAAATGTACGTGTTGAGAGGGTGTACAGCATGTCCTTTTTATGTCCTCCCGTCTATACTGGGGGACATATTGTTTTTGCCCTGTCTGTTTGTTTGTTGGTTTGCTTCAAACTATAACATTTGCCATAACTTTTGCAATATTGAAGATAGCAACCTCATATTTGGCATGCACGTGTATCCTGTGGAGCTGCACATTTTGAGTGGTGAAAGGTCATGGTCAAGGTCATCCTTTAAAGTCAAAGGTCAAATATATGGGTCAAAATTGCTAATTTAATATAACTTTGTAACAACTTCTCATGAGCTGCACACTTTGAGTGGTGAAAGGTCAATGTCAAGGTCATCCTTCAAGGTCAAAGGTCAAATATATGGAGGGGGACATAGTGTTTCACAAAAACATCTTGTTTGTCTTGTTGTTGTACTGCATATTTACGCTGATGCATATGACAAGATTGTTGAGAAGGAAAATGTTGTTACATTGAAAAAGTGACAACAAATGATTTTTATGGTGATCCATGAAAAATGTTGTTACAATATGGGTAAAAAATAAAAATAAATACATTTTATTTCTTCATAAAATTACATACAATTTTGTGAATTGATTAATTGGTTGTTTTATTGCGCAGTATAAATTAGATTTGTTAAATGAAATATATAAATATGATTCCTTTTTTGTACAGAATAAGATTTAAATATTAATGAAACAAATTTCACTTCTTTCATAAAAAACAATTTGTATTGCTTTTAAAGAATGATGCTTGATTTTTTCACATAAAATAATTTGATTTCTTTTACAGAAAAATGTGTTTTTTTTAATACGAATGCACGATTACTTTCACAAAACAATCTTTGATTTATTTCAGGAAAAGTTTGTTTCCTTTCCCAGATCAGTCTTTAATTTTTCTCACAGAGCAATATTTCAATCCTTTAACAGAGCAATATTTCAATCCTTTAACAAAGCAATATTTCAATCCTTTAACAGAGCAATATTTGTTTCCTTTTTCAGAACAAGATACTCCAGCTGCAGAAAGAACTGGATGACCAGAGGGCCAAGTTAGAGCGTGTCAACAAGCAGGTAATGAAATCTGGATGGGAAAATTGTGGGCCTAGGGTCTCATTGTATTTTTACACTGTCACCTAGACCTTTGACCTAGTGACCTGAAAATCAATAAGGGTCATCTGCCAGTCATGATCAATGTTCCTATGAAGTTTCATGATGCTAGGCGTAAGCATTCTTCAGTTATCATCTGGAAACCTTTTTACTGTTTCGAGTCACTGACTTTTACCTTTGACCTAGTGACCTGAAAATCAATAGGGGTCATCTGCCAGTCATGATCAATGTACCTATGAAGTTTCATGATCCTAGGCGTAAGTATTCTTGAGTTATCATCCGTAAACCATTTTACTATTTCGAGTCACTGTGACCTTGACCTTTGACCTAGTGACCTGAAAATCAATAGGGGTCATCTGCCAGTCATGATCAATCTACCTATGAAGTTTCATGATCCTATGCCTTAGCGTTCTTGAGTTATCATCCGGAAACCATCTGGTGGACGGACGGACCGACTGACCATCCTACCGACATGAGCAAAACAATATACCTCCTCTTCAAAGAGGGGCATAAATATATCCACAGTATATGGACTGTGAGCCAGGTCATTTGAGGATTGAAGTAAATTTGCTGATTAAATTGACATTCAAACAGTCAGGCTTTCGCCTTTGTAGTTTAATTTCTTATCATCAGAACTCGTTGTTTTTTATTTTCTGATGAACACAAATTAATAATATAATATTTCTTATCTTAAATTTAAAATGTATATAAATTTATTCATTTATGTATCAATTCCTTGGTTTTATTTTATAGAATGTACGTTATGCGAAAGAGTTGAGGTCTGCAAAGAAGAGCAAAGGAGAAACACCAGAAGAGGTGAGCTGTACTTGAAACTTATATAAGCCTCGTTCTGGTAAATCCCGGCTTAATACATGTGTGTAAAGTGTCGTCCCAGATTAGCTCATGCAATCTGCACAGGCTAATCAGGTATGGCACTTTCCACTTAAATTGAAATTTTTGTTTTAAGGAAGTCCCTTTTAACAGAAAATCCAGTTTAATGTAGGTGGAAAGTGTTGTCCCTGATTAACTTGTGAGGGCTGCACATGCTTATCTGGGACCATACTTAACGCACATGTATAAAGCCCAGTTTTACCAGAATTCAGGTCCTTTATAAATGCTGGATGGCAGTAAAATTGTATGGCTTCTGTAAGGTTTGCTGGTTTCTTTAAAGGAAGATTCTGAGAACGCTCTAAGAGTGGGGACTGAACCGAAGAGTGATTTAAAGGCAGACATGATATCCAGAATGTCACTGCTGGGTGAACTTTGACTTAGAGGTTTTACTTTTATTAAACAAGATTTAAATCTATACAGGGGTCCCATTTCACAGGAGGGAAATAGGACGAGGGCTGTGGAAACTAGGGGGATTATTTAGTATTTTTTGGATTAAGAATTTTTCTTGTTGATGTTTTTTGACATGTTTTATGTAATAGAATTACTCATAAGAATTGTTTAAGACACAAGTTATGTCCAAAACAGACATTTATATAACACAGTAAATGCATGTTCTGGTAATATGCTTTATTGTGTAATCATTCTTTCTGGATTGAAATTTAAAAGATATATACATTTTTAGGATCAAAAAGCACCACTCTGCTATTTTTTTGGACTTCTCGGTGGTTGAGTTAGGGAATAGTCTTGTGAAAATGGTCTCAAGCCATTTAAATATTGTTTTCTCCGTTTTCAGAAAGACTTCTCAGTGCGTGAACTGCGCGAGTTCAACAAGGGCGTGATGCAGCAGATAGGGGAGGCTACTCAGGTGCACCCGGACCTTGCTGAAGCTGTAACCATGTATTTCGCTCAGGTTGGTGGATACGCGTTATATTGGAGTTACAGTGTATTTGTTATGGGAAAACTGTGCTTAATCCATGTGCTCAAAGTGTCATCCCAGATTAGTCTGCGCAATCTGTATAAACTAATCAGGAACTACACTTTCCGCCTTAACTCTTTCAGTGCTGGAACCGAATTTTGAAGGCCTTTGCAAACAGTTTGGATCCAGATGAGACGCCACAGAACATGGCGTCTCATCAGGATCCAAACTGTTTGCTATTCTGATAGTATTCGTTGAACAAAATCGAAGAAAATGCTAATCTAAGAAATTCAGCAGACGACATTTTAGCAGACGACAAATTTCCCAGCATGCAAAGGGTTAACCTCGCCTTAACTTGATTTTTGTTATGAAGATACTGTAAACAAAAAATCCACAAAAGCAATTAGCCTGTAAAACTACACAGGTTAATCTAACTGGGACAGTTAGACACATGCATTCAGCCCAGAATTTGCCTTAGTTATACCTGCAGGGAGGGGTATGATGAAGTCATTCAGTCAGTTGGTTGGTTAGTTTTTTCGGTTTGCATTGTCAGCATAAAGTGTGATAATTTTCTGGAGCAAACTACTTTTCTCAAGTGAAAAGTTGAAACTTGAACCGTTGTATCACCATGAAGTGTAGATTTTTAAGAGACTCTTCCCATTTATTCAGATATTCATAAGTTATTTTGCATGATCATACAGGGTTATTACTGTTGCTGTTGATGTAACTAGGGATGAAACTCATTGTTAAGCATCCATAGTCATTTCTAACCCAGGCTGCATGGGTTTGATTCTATTTTCCTGTTGTATATTACCATTTAAACATTGGAATCTTTTATCATGTTATTTATATATAATGAAAGTCAACATCATAATAATTATATAAGTCGCGTTCTAAAAAAATAGGCATAATGCATGTGCTTAAAGTGTCATCCCAGATTAGCCTGTGCAGTCCGCACAGGCTAATGAGCGACGAAACTTTCCGCCTAAATTAGTTTTTGCTAAGAAGAGACTTCATTTAAACAAAAAATGTCATAAAAGCGGAAAGTGTCTTCTAACAAAAATCCAGTGTAGGCAGAAAGTATTGTCCCTGATAAGGCTGTGCAGGCTAATTTTGGAGGACATTTCACACACAATTATCAAGCCCAGTTTTCCCAGAGAGAGGCTTAACTGTATCTCTGTATACCTTGCTTCGACTTGCAGGCTAATCTCCCAAGTCTTACTGGTGGTCGGCAGCCTGGCAGCGCCCGTAGTAGCCTGTCGTCAGTGCGTAGCAGTCCGTCCAGCGTCAAGTCTCCCACAGGAAGTGCCCTGGGCCGTGCACAGATCGGCGCAGACTTTGGAGGTAGCAATTTATGTTTGTTAGTTTAAAGAAGTGTTTACTTTTTCACATTGGGATTTTTATCTTAAAAAAGAAAATATTACTGAAAGTGTTATTATTTTCTTTTTTTGTTGGCATTTGATTTTCCATGAAAATTTCACTGTTCAGACTTCTCTTAGGTGCTTTTTCAATACTGGTACCGGCTTAGAATAGAAGCTTTCTCCGCTTATCACCAGTAAGAATAACCTGTTACACTGACATTATTTTGTCTATACAAGGTGCCCTGTCGCCATGCATACTCTGTTATATTGATGTTATTTTGTCTATTCTAGGTGCCCAGTCGCCATGCATACTCTGTTATATTGATGTTATTTTGTCTATTCTAGGTGCCCAGTCGCCATGCATACTCTGTTATATTGATGTTATTTTGTCTATTCTAGGTGCCCAGTCGCCAGGCAGTTCTCGGAGCTCGAGCTCACTGAGCAGTGTGAAAAGTGTGCGCAGTGGAGCCAGTGGAAGGAGATAATGACTGGCAGGGAAACAAGCCTCGTTCTGGGAAAACTGGGCTTAATGCATGCATGTATTGTATTGTCTGCACAGGCTAATCTGTGACAACACTTTATGCCTAAATTGAAGTTTTGTTTCGAAGAGACTTCCTTTGATAATAAGATTCCATGAGAGCGGAAAGTGTTGTTACTGATAAGCCTGTGCAGACTGCACAGGCTAATCTTGGATGATGCTTTATGCTCTTGCATTAAGCCCAGTTTTCCCAGATCGCTGCACAAATTGGAAATGAATGGAGAGAAAACAATCTTAAGAAATAATTGTTAGGAAAAAGAATGGTTTTCTACTTGAAACTATTTGTGTTTGTGTAGGTTCAAAGTAAATTTGACAAAATAGGAAACTTTCATCTTTAATGTATTTTGTTTATGCCCGTCTACCAGTTTGTATACAGAAACTACAAAGAAAAGTTATTATGCTTTAAGAACATTTTCTTAAAAAAATATTACATATTTAATGTAATTTGTCAATGTTATTACTGTTTGTATAATGTTTATGCTTCATGTTTAGTTGTATATTGAAAATGTTTTAAGATATATTTATTGTGATCTTGTTTGGTCTTGTATTTCCGTTGAATGAATTCATGGATGAATAATTGTTTAAAGGTGTACAAGGCATATCACTGTGTTATACATTTTCAACTGTGATATTTTCATTGTATAAGAATTTGAACCATTTTCTTGAAATGGAATACTAGTATTGTATGTTTATTGTGATGTATTTAATTCTTGAATAAAGATTACTGCCATTTCTTTACAGTGAAAGGATTTCCTGACCTAGAATGTTTTCATTGTAATTCATGATATGTACACTGGTTTCTTGGACTACCAATATAAATAGGCTGAGCACTGTGAAAAAGGGGTTTAGTGAACGTGTGTAAAGTATCGTCCTAGATTAGCCTGTGCAGTCCACACAGGCTTATCAGGGACGACACTTTCCGCTTTAATGATATTTTTTGTTTACAGAGAGTATCTTCTGAACAAAAATCCAGTTTAGGTGGAAAGTGTAGTCCCTGATTAGCCTGTGCGTATTGCACAGGCTAATCAGGGACTACGCTTTATGCACATTCATTAAATCTCCTTTAAACAGAGCACATCTCAAATATCGTTGTTTGCCATTTCCCTACCTACCCAATAATGTTTTCCCTTCTAAAAAGCTTGTTTTGGTTACAGTTGACAAATGCAGTTATGCTTGCCAATACAAATATTTGCTTATAGCTACCTTCCCATTTACAGCAAACCTTAAGTTTGGCCCTGGTTGTTATACTCATAAAACAAGTCAACATGAACTAACTGGAATAATTATTTTGCTGTTACTGTTTAAGTCTTAGCTTATCTGAAGAGTACATGAAAAATACAAAAGAAAAATATACAAATTAAACATAAAGAATAAGTTAGTTTTATTGTTGGTATGTAAAAATTAAGAAACAAAGTAAAGTGATTAAGCTACATGTTATGACACATAAAATAATGAAGATTGCTTTATTTTTTAAAATCTACTATTCATTAAGCTTAATCACGGAGCGTATGTTGATATTGTCATCTAGAGTCCGTGGCTTAATATTTGACAAGAAATACTACTAAGACTCATAGATTTGTGCATTGCAGACTACGTACACGTGCATGTCAAAATCATAGTTGTGTGTATCCCATTATGTTTCTTCATAACCATATTATTAATATAAACCGAACAAATCTGCATCTGACCCACTGGTCCCAGCACAAGTACAGAGGGTATCGTGCTAAAATGTACAATCTCTAGGTAAATGTGCAATTCTGAAACCTGTTAGATTACAAGCAATATTTAATATTACAGGATATATTTTATATGTATACTGGTCAGAAATGTCTTTCAAAAAGGTTTGACATTTAATTTTATTTGTATTTTAAATCTCAGAAGGTGCTTTCATACTAATTACAAAAGAACGGGAAGAATAGCATTCGCAATTATTCCTACCAACAACTTGCCATGATGATTAATGAATTAGCACCACATGTAAACAAACTACTAATCATGTTAAATGTTTTACAGATATTTATAAACTAGAGTATTGACAAGGTTTTACAATAGCCATATAAGGAAAACTGCCACGCTCCCTGGCAGACATGTTTTTCAACCAAACAGAACCATTTTTTTCGATCATTGGGAAATCTTCTAACCAAGTTTTATGAAGATGTGACTATAAATGTGACTTAGTGTTAACAAGGTTTTACTATAGCCATATGAGGAAAAATGACAGCCATGTTTTTCAACCAACCAGAACCATTTTCAAACTTCCAAGATATTATTGGGACAAATATTCTGACCAAGTTTCATGAAGATCTGACAATAAATGTGGCATCTGGAGAGTTGACAAGGTTTTACCATAGCCATATAAGGAACATATGCCCTGCCCCCGGGCGGTCATGTTTTTCAACCAATGGGAACCATATTCAAACTAGTCTTAAGATATCATTAGGAGACATCTTTTGACCAAGTTTCATGAAGATTGGACAATAAATGTGACCTTAAGAGTGTTCACAAGGCAAATATTGACCAGACGACAGGCAAAAGTTTATCATAAAAGCTCACCATTGAGCACGCTGTTCTCAGGTGAGCTAAAAAAGCGTATGTGTGCACAAATAGCAACAAACAAACAGTTGTCCTCAAGTACCTAGCAACAACACATATGTTTCAACATATCCATCTATTCACTGTAGTCCTGCATTCTGCCTGGTAACAACCCCTTGTTTGTCTTCCAACTCCAGGAACTTGTCCACTTCCATCTCTGCAGCACTCACTGATTCGCAGGCAGATATCAGACCTGGCACGGTCACGTATTCTCTCATATGTTCTGGGATATCGAGCTGCTGAATACCAGACTGTGTGTATTTCCCAGATCCTATCATAGTATTATTGTTTTTCTAGCATACTGGCGCAGTGTCTTAACATTAGGACAGTGTAGGCTGCCAAAGGTTTTGTTAAAGAATTCATGAAAGCAGTGTACGACGCCATCGACCTTTTCCTGTATTACCCGTTGAATGAATTTCAAAATGTGTTTTAGAGCAATTTCCTCACCACATAGACTCAAATGATGCCAGCGCCAGCTGTCTTTAAAAACATTGATAGCTGATTGTACTTTATCAGTGCACAAAAATTAGATGCAAAATTTACTTGCATCAAATCTTCCCCAGGAAATGTATACCTCCAGGAAATACTATCAGAATGAAGGCTCTCATTTACTAAATACATGTTCACAAGTCTATAGAGTAACAAAATACACCTTAAATCCTGACATGCCAGTAATTGGGATATCATCCTTAACAGACAAGAAGACATGCCATGATAGCAGCTGGTTCAAATTTAGTTTTCTTCAATTATTTTGCAGGAATGCCTTAGAACATTTTTGGATGTTTAAAATCAATTAGAATTTTCATTGGCTCCTCTTTGTTGGTTCCAAGTGCCTCCACAACTGGGCGAAATTGATATTCATATTCAAAGTAGCTAGAATAATTGTTGACTATTTTAGAATATGTCTCCGATTCATACACACTGAGATCTGATACACGTCCCAACACTTGTGCATTTTCTTGATTTTTTAAAATGGTTATGGCAGCCTGGAATGGGTATACTGGAAAACACTCGCCACCACCATCAAAGTCCATCATGATTTAGGATATGCTCCGTGGTCAAGCAAAGCTTGCACACAATTAATAGACCCCTCTTGTGCAGCAATGTACAGAGATTGGGGGCCATCATAGGCTGTGATGTGAATATATTTCTTTAAGAACACATCTCATTCACTTTTAGCTTTCGCAAGCAGCGACATGAAGCAGTAAGACTGACCAAGTTCAGCTGCAATAAAAAGAGGTATTAAGCCGTTGTTATCTGTTAGTTCAATATCTGCACCCTTTTCATGAAACGATCTCAGCTTTTCCATAACGAGCAGCGACATGCAGACTGGTTTCCTACATAGCTGTTTGACAATTGACATCACAATCATTCACTAATAACTTAACACCGTCTAGAGAACATTTGCATGCTGCCCAGAGAGGGGTATACACTAAATGTGTTCCTTTGCAAGGGTCTGCTCCTGCCTTCAACAATGCTTTGATACAAATAGCATGCCCTGCCATGGCAGCCAATAACAGTGGCGTCTCACTTTCAAATGTCATAACATTGACATCGACACTTTTATGCTTTACTAGGACTCTTAGACATTCTACATGACCTCGATGTGCTGCCTCATGGATAGCAAACCATCCCCTGTTGTCCTTTACATCCACAGGTTTGCCTAACAATTAAAGTAATAATAATAAATGAAGATCAACATGTACATCAAAGCAGTGTGGCTTACAAATAATCATGAAAACAAACGTTTTTGTATGTATAATTTGAAGTCATTTACACATTAAAGGGACCTTTTCACAGATTTTGGCATATTTTGAAGTTTGTCATTAAATGCATTATATTGATAAATGTAAACATTGGATCTAAAAAGCTCCAGTAAAAAATCAAGAATAAAATATAAAAAAAGGAAAAAAAAGTAGCCCGCAGTAGGGCTCGAACCAGTGACCCCCAGAGTAAAAACCAATTAGACCGCTCGACCATCCTGCCAAGTATGTACGAGAGACGTATTTTATACTTTATATAAGCAATCTTCGTAGTTTCACAAAATTAAACGACAGCAACAGAACTCTCCAAATTATTCAATCGTTTCGCGTTGCAACGCTTTATAATTTTCAGGTTTTTAAATCTTCAAAAGATGCATATAATCGCTATATTAGACCAAAGACCTATAGATTACTATGATGTAATCTATAGGTCTTTGATTAGACAATGATAAATGTTCAGTATTACTGTTTCCTCACAAATATCAAACCTAAAACGAAAATTTGCGAATCTGAAACAACTTTTTTCAATTTTGTCAATTTACCAAAAACGTGAAAAGATCCCTTTAATAAGATAATGTGTGAAAATAAGTCTTATGTCGTGTACGGCATCCGCGCAGTCTAGTCAGGAACTACGCTATCCGCTATAACAAAGACCTATATAGGTCTTTGGCTATAAAGTCCGATGTGATGAAATAGTAGATTTATAGATATATAGATTTATTCCGGAGATAGCATACACAACACACAATGAATTCAAACAACATGTTCATAAAACAATATGTAGTAAAAAAACAATCATAATTGAAAAGTACATGCATATAATGCAATATGGCATGTACACCAACGCCAAGGATTACACAAAAAAGAGCAATATCCCTTATTTCCATTGTTGCCCTTGTTGTTGGTGGCACGACATTGAGAGACACTAGTAATAAATTAATACTAAATACTATATTAATAATAACAAATACATGAAATATAATACTGAGATTCACATAAATGAACACGACATTAATATCAGATTGTAGCTTTGCTGACATGTACTACCACAGTATAATTGAGTATCACTTTAAAGCAGAAAACATCAAATGTATCAATTATGACCATTATATCACAGATTAAATTTGGATGTTTTAAAACTTTAAAGATTACTACAACATACAACAATTAAAAAGTCACATTAAGTATGCATGTATTATTAATCCGAACTGATAAGACATTGGGTAAAGGAAAATGTAAAAATTTAACAGCAAAGCATATAAACGTAAGATACATTAAACTACTGTATTTAATAGATGTTGTTTTTATAGCAGATTTAAAACTAGACAATACTGTCATCTGGGTTATAAAAGATGGTAGTTTATTCCACAATGTGCAATCCAAGTAACTGAATGACTTCTTTCCATTTCCTTTAACCTTTCGTACAGAGAGAGCACCTTTATTACTTAATCTGGTATTATGGGAATGTACAGAATTCTGGGAAATAAACTGGTCTGACAAGTCAGGGGATAGACCATTTTTGATCTTAAAGACATGGAAGAGCATTATTTGCTCGACACGCCTGTCCACTAGCAACTATTACAAAGAAGTATAATGTTCCGGGCTAATATGAGTTCTAGAATCAAGACTGAGCACAAAACGGATCAATTTATTTTGGGTCACCTGAAGTTCAGTCTTCCAAAACTGAGTAATACCATTGTATCATATAGAACAGGCATATTCAAAAGACACTGGATTAAGGATATCACAAGAAGTTTCTTGGTATGCTGGGTTAAATACTTAATATACAAACTTTAACCTAGAGTAAGATTTCTTAACAACAGACTGAGCCATATTGACAAATGATAAAGTCTGGTCAATACTGTCCCCAATCTACTTGACCGCAGTTGTGTATTCTATAACTGTGTCATTACAAATTATATTTAACTTGGGATTTTACCTTAGCTTGTGTTTGGTACCAAATATAATTGATTCAGTTTTACCAAGGGGAAGAGATAACTTGTTGGCAATTAACCATTGGTTCACTTCAGAAAGGGTTTGCTTTATTTGACACTTGTCTTGACCTGAAACTATTATGCCAGAATGATAAGTAGAAAGATACTATACTGTGTGTTTGTGTTCTTACGATAAACATTGGTAATTCTATATTATGTTACTGATGATATGCTGTGTGCTTATGCTGGTACGATATAAATTTGTAATTATTTCCTGTTATTATGATACTATGTTGTGAGTTTGTAATGGTACGCCGTGTGTTTGTCCTCATAAATATACAGCCAATTATTATAATCATACAGCATCTCATCGTTTTATAATAAACACACTACACACAATGAGAGCTCACACCATACCATATCAAACACACACCATATCATAATAGACAAACAGAATATCTTATCAAACACACAGCATACCAAAATAAACACGTACAATAACAAACGCATAGCATATCATCATAACACACTGTATATATAATCTTGTATATCCATACACTGAAATATCTTGATTAAAGCGAGATTATACGATTTTTTATATGTGTTAAATTTTAAAATATTGATAAAATATGTTACAATAACGCAAAATAGGCAAGAAAAATTATGCATTAAATACGAATCTCATAAAATGCAG
>NC_068360.1:81902058-81947058 GCF_020536995.1 Dreissena polymorpha | reverse complement strand
AGACTAAGGATTATGAAGTAAATAGGCGCCTTTCTAATTAAGGGGAACACTCACAACTGACATGTATTGTTCAGGCATGTCTCTGAATTGAACCACTTGAAGGCAATCTTCAATACGCCCTTCATCAACTCAAGTGAGATTTGTTAAAGTGATATCTTTAAAAGACCAACATAATATATTCAACTACTTGTCTTATTGATTTTACAATTTTAGCTGTATAATCTAAGTAATGTTCTTCACACTGAAATCTTTGAAACCATCAAATAAATACTAAAGTAATTGTATGAGTGTATATAACTTTATGAGGTGTGATAAAATACTTGATCTAAGAAGCCATTCTAAATGTTGCCGAATATGTATGATGTATATATATTATAATAATACGCGTATCACTTATGAAATGTTGGAATGTTCACGGAAGTATTCCACGTAACACAATTTTCTAAAACAAACATAATCAAGGTCATGCTTTATGATAAGGAAGGAATGGTCATAGGTAAAAACTGCTCAAGTATCTAACGGATGTATTGGTGTGCGTGAAAGACGGTTAAAGACCGGAATCATGCAATCGCAAAGAAAAATATTACCGATAATACCAGGTGCATGAAATATCAATGAATAAGTGTAAAAGCAGACAAAGTGTTGATTAATGGAGAATTGACAAATGCAGATAATTAATTTTGGTAAAAAAGCTGTACAATATTGAAGCAAATATTCATTTATGTGAAATTACAATAGCTTTAATTATGACCTGCTCTTAATCAAAACAATAAATTGTGTCGATGTATATATTAATGGTAAGCATGTGAATATAAAAATACAGCCATTTCTCTATGAATGATAACCGGCCGGAATACCCTGGCATTATGCGTTTAACATCATAGTAGGGGAGCTGCGTCAAACCATCATTGACAATCGGATAGAAGGTCCTGCAATGCAATACCAAATGTAGAAGTTGTAGAAAATAAAAAATATTACACCTTGATAATTCTCTGCAAATATGAGAAGACGCAAACTTTAAGGACAAAACACTGATCATGATGATGATACTGATGATGATAATGATGATGATGCTGCTGCTGCTGATGATGATAATGATGACGATGATGGTGATGAAGATGATGTTGATGATGATGATGATTATGATGATGATGATGATGATGCTGCTGATGATGAGAATGATAATGATGGTGATCGTGTGATATGTTATAAATAAACTTGCGATAAAACTTCAATTGCCTATTATAACACTCTGTTATATACGATGGTCCCGGGACACGGCTGGCGACAGTTACACATGGTGGATGGGAGGACCACCTTGGAATGCTGTTGCCCACAAAGTGCCTGAAGCCTTTACCATTGAGCTTGCTGATATTGTGCAAGTGTACAGGAAAGTGCGATACTCGACGTTGTCCGTGCCGTACTGCTGGAGTGCTTTGCATCTCATTTTGTCATAGTAAAGTGGACAATTCACCTTGTGGAAACCTGACTTGAAATGACTAACTTTGGAACTTTATGTAATATGTGAAACAAAGTATTTTTAAACCTATTAAAATGAGAATTATTTCATGTTGATGAGTTGTGTGCGTTTTTGCTATAATGCCATATGGAATAAGGTGTTAGCCCGTTGGCCTGTACCTAGGACTGGGGATGACTCAGTGATTACCCAACCAACACATGGCATCGGTTCAAAGTCTTCCTGACGTCAAATAGATGTTACGTCGGTTTGACATTTAGCCAACGTTGAACAAATTTCACGGGTTTGCTTGGTAAAGGGTTAGAGGTTAAGATTTTAATGGAATCAATAGAAGCGAATTTGAATATAGGACACATTGCGGTGGAATGAGTCAGTATGCGAAATTCGATGATGGGCCGACATCGTTCCATTTCCGATGTCGGATCGATGTAAAACTCTGAGATCTAGCTAATGTATGCATTTATTTCATCGCGATGATGGACCGAGGTTTTGAATCAAAATATTTATATTCGTATATATATATGTTCGAATGTGGCTTTTAAAACGCCTTGGTAATTCAATTACTGCGGTTGCTACTGCTGCTGCTGTTGCTACTACTATTACTGCTCATTGGGTCATTGTCGACCTAAAATGGCCCACATGTCACCCGGGGTTGACTAGAAGCAGATTCATGCTAGGCTGACTTCAAGCCGACGCTTGTCAACCCCGGGTGACTAGAATCGGCTTCATGTCACCCACTACTACTACTACTACTACTACTTCTACTACTACTACTACTACTACTACTACTACTACTACTACTACTACTACTACTACTTCTACCTCTGCTACTTCTACTGATGAGACAGATATTTAAGTTCTAATTTCTTCAATTCAACCTTTGGCTCTAAATTGTGACCTGACGTTGGGCCTAGAGGACTTGTTTTTGCGCGCGACAATCACTTGTGTTAGATATTTGAAAAACGTATACCGTTTACCGTGCAACAAGGGACCAGCTGGTTCTTGCGCGCGACACTCCGTCTCATCATGTGGATCAAGCACGGCAAGTTATTTGAAAATCTGCCCATGCTGGACAAAGTTATCGAAAATACAGCTAAGGGTATTGATTATTTACAGTTATTTTTATATTATTTTTTTTAGAATTGTTGCATTGTGTCAATAAAATGATGTCTTCGTTCAACAGACATGTTACTTTGACTTGTAAGTTAGCATAGTTTAACTAAGATGAGAGTAACTTTTAAGCAATTTCATTCAATAAACTACCTTTATCACATTCTTGATTTCTAAAAATGGTTATGGCAACCTGGAATGGATATATGATCACCATGGCTTATAACTTTATTGGAAACAACTTTGATAGTTCATGAATCCATCCTTTCTTGATTTCTGAAAACCAAAACTGTGAAGGATCAAAAGGATGTATAAGCGTTAATTGATTTATGAGGATATTGATAATTAACAATGAATTCCAAATAATTCTAAATTCATGCAATTCATTTTAGACGGGTCATGTTTATCAAAATTGTGTGTGGAAAAAAATTTGCGATTTGCAGTGAACCAGTCTATAGCTTTTGCCCAATAAGGCCAGGAAAAAGGCAAAGGGAGGCAAACATAGTATTTTTTAGCGGAAAAACAAAGATATAATGCGATGATATTTACTGCGATACGCCTCACAATAAGAATGTCATTTGTATACTTTGTATTGAGGTATTTATTTACGTGTGATATAGCAGATGCCGAAGTGTTTTTGATGTTTTAAAGCTCATAGATAGCATCGCGAAAATAAATGACGCGTGAGACATTTTTTTAGTTGCATCCCTTTGTTTGTTGTTATGTCAGAATTCCATATGTATAAAGCTGTGCGGCGGGCTTTTGTCCGCATACTTATATAAAACATGTTTTAATTTAAGAATACTTCTTTGTAAATAAAGAGAACGGACATATCACGACTTGAGTTACGATACTTACCGACATGAGCCGATATCAACTGATAATCTAACGGTTGCAGCGTAGAAACTGGATACATGTTTTGAACTGGTAAACATTTTTGTTTATACGGCAATTTATGTGAATGTGTAAGATGCGAGGTAATTTTACAAAGAGCTGTCGAATGAGAGTCTAAATGAATCAAATGTTGAGTCTGAATGATTGTAATGAAAACGTATTAAGAATAAATAAAAGTATTCTCATGTATCAATTGCAAGTGACTGTCAGGAAGGAACCGGGATATTGAAATTAACTAACGCTGTTTACCCTCATTTTAAGTTTAAAGGGACCGTCAACCACGAATGACGAAAAAAGAAAAGTTCTAAAATACCGTATTTTTTACAGTTATTAGTTTATATTGATTTAAATATCACGACTGGTATATTATATTACATTAATTGAAAAAAGTTGTTAAGTTTTCATATATTTGGTAATACAATTTTGCTGGGTATGTGTACCAGGTAACTACCAGTTAACTATAAATAACGCAAGTAGATTGATTATCATCGTCACGTGGTAAACCCAGGAATGCAAATTGTGCATGCGTAGTATATTGTATATATTCCATATATGAAATGATCAATCTACTTGCGTTATTTATATTGTGTATATCGTTATGTCACCTATTTCGCGATATACTTTCGTTTTCACACCGCGAAATTTTATTACCGAATATACTGAAAATATGAACTTTTTTCAAGTAAGGTAATTAACCAGTCGTGATATGTAATTTTATTCATTTTCAATATAAACTAATAATTGTAAAAAAATACGGTATTGTAGAACTTTTTTCGTCAATCGCGGTTAATTTGACGGTCCCTTTAAATTTGGCACATCTGCATAGAAGGGATGCAACTTAATGACAAACGGTAATTACATAATTATATGTCAATAATCATATAGATTCAATGAAATTTAATATTGCAATTTTAATAATTCATTTCGTATTGATATAGATTTTTTATTAAATTGTTTTTTTTAAAATAATTATGTTGATGCTAAATTGTTTTGCTTCGTTTTCAAATATGTAGTGTGCTTTTGGCTAATGCAACTTCAGAACAAAGGTTTATAGTACTGACTAGATCTATGTGTCTGGAGGTCAGAATATATAAACAGCGACATATTATGTAATGAAAGCCAAACACTTGTCAAAGTTGATTTCATTTGCATAACATACCACTTTAAACATTATATAAAAAACATAAACAAAAATTAAGATTGATGCAACGCCATATACCATTTCCCTTTTTCTAAGCTTATAGTTAACGTGTCCAGTTGTACAAGTGATTTTAGAGACTGAAACAAAGACCCTGAACCTTCCATACAGGCAGCATTCAGTCCATTGATATTCAGAAACTTGATATTTAGATGCTTGATATTCAGACCATGTAGAGCCTTCCACAAAGTGGGATGGAATTCCTTCGCGCTTATACTAAGCGTGTCCAGCTGTATGAGCGATTTTAGAGACTTAAACAAAGACTCTTTACCGTGTTCCATACAGGCAGCATTCAGTCCATTGATATTCAGACACTTGATATTCAGACCATGAAGAGCCTCCCAAAAACCGCGACCGATCATATACTTATTGCCTATGTGGAATGTTTTGTTTGAACCCGTCCTTATTGTTGCCTTTGTGAATATACGTGTAGATGAAATTCCGACAGAAGATGTTATGACACAATCCTCAAGAGTACACTTCACCTCATGGTCGAGAGCCAGCAGCTTTTTGAACAGACTTCGTAGCCCGGAGGAGGAACATTTAAAAAATGACAGTTTAATGTATGCTATGGAGGGCAGTACTGAAGGATGGTCTCCACATTGTGCTGGCTCTGCATTGTTGAGAACCATCCAGACCGGAAGATCCGATGTGGCCAAACTGGCAGGATCTGTAAACATAATTAAATGCATAATGAAAACAAACACACTAAAAGGATTACATTGGTTAACAGTGGGGAACATACTTTATAATTTTCACAGATTATACCATACTGAAAATTCCTGGCCGCTTCTCCCTGATAGGTTGTAAAGTTTCCAGTTATATAACACATATCATTTAAATGTGAAACGGTTTCTTATTAAATGCAAATCAGTGCAAATATAGTAATACAAATATATAAATCCATTATCTTTGTTTGACATCAAGGATCTTGGAACCAAGTAAATCTCAGCTCGACGATTGTTTAATTACATCTATAATAAACAAATATGGAAGCTATTGCTCTTCAACGTAAGAATCACTTAAACAATATCGTAGTGGACAAAATACCATTTTAATTAATGTTTTTTAATGGATTATATTTGATATAATTTAGTTTGCGAGTGAATTATGCTGTGTTTTTAAAAGACCATATTCCGTCGGTAAAATACGCTCCGGTATGATTGGAACAAGAAAACAATGACAAGCACTGTCCGGTATTGACCAGTATAACATCATACGGTCCGGTATAGTATAGTATAAGAGTGCGTTACGATACGCTATGGTTAGTATGGTAGAAAACCAAACCGATTGGTGTTGATGTTATCCGACATTTGTTTAAGTATTAAAATATATTGTAAACAATGTGTGTAATGCTAACGATATACTACAAATTTGAAGTAAACCTGGTCCCTGATAACAGAGTGAGACATGACATGCATGTACCGACTTTACTGTAAAGAGCTATGTTATATCTATGCAAAGTGCCAGAGATTACCGCTAGTGTTGGCTAAAACTTATTTTGAAATATTTGCTTAAAAATAGTCATTCAAAGACATTTATGGTAGCAAACAATGTCCGAAAAGAGGCAAGTTTACATGATTATTAAACTATTTCAAAGGAGGGACGCAAAGGTAAAGGACTATACCAATAAGGGTAGATAACGTTTTTAGTATGTATTAGACAGTCAATGAAACCAATGAAACCCTTACCTTTGTTTTGTGTTTACAATTCTTAAAAAACACCTATAACAATGGTAAAAGTTTCTAACAAACCTAGACAAAGACCGAAAAATAAATGCGGACATAAACAGTATGCAACCTTTTTCTAAAATCTGGACTAGGTACCTAGTTTTTTATCACATGCGACCCAGGTTCTGACTCAATAATATCACTATAAGTGTTGAACATTTGGCAATACAAGTGACTTTCAGATTGTTAACGAGCCTATTATTGAGTCAGTGTTAGACCAAATACTTAACGGTATTTTTCATATTTAGTCATTTAGCGAGTTGGGATTCGTAAATTATTTAAGGGGGCACAATGAAATCCAGCCTAAATGGTAATCAAAACTGTGTGTAAAAAATGTAACCAAATTCCAATAACTTTGCAAACTGGAGACAAATATAACAAGAGCACCGCATAACGGGTGCCACGCTCGGCTGCGAAAGCTTGTCATATTTTTTGTTAAGAAGTCACAGTGACCTTGATCTTTGCCCTTGTGACCCAACAAGAGATGTGTTCGTCAGAAACACAATGCCCCCTACTGCGCCGCTTTGAAATAAAATTTCTATTTATCATTTGGCAGGTATAGAAATCATCTCCCTTTAAAGCTTATTACTTCCCTTGAATTTTGTCCAATCCAACCGGGGGGAGGGTGGGGGAGGGAGGGACTCACAGTCAATTATTACCATGTCAGACATCACTGACAACCAAACCCTAAAAAGAGATCATAGGCAGAGTTGATCATGTATCTATGGACATAAGTCCACAGGTATGTAATATACTTGAAAGAAATGATAATTATATCATTTAAGAAAAAAACCTTTGACAAATCAATCATTTGAGATATAAATAATAAAAATAATAAATCTGTACAGTCACTGTGAAAAGACCTTCAATTCTTGGTAAGAAAATATATAATATGACATTTATAATTAAATAAATTACTTTCCTTGAAAATAATTGTCTCTAACAAATCTCTAATTTTAGAAGCAAATAATTAAAAGCCACTACCGTGACTGTAGATTCACCACGCAAAATGCGCAGCTCTATGAGATACACATGCATGCCAAATATATCAAGTTGCTATGTTCAATATTGAATAAGTATCTCCCTTAAAAGCTTATTACTTCCCTTGGATTTGTATTTTTTACCGTTGACCGTAAATAATGACCTTGACATTGACCTTTTACCACAATGTGTTTGTCAGAAACAAAATGCCACCTACTGCACCGCTTTGATTCATTTAACAAAAATATATACGTTAGCAGGTCAGATAACTATGTCCATTTAAAGCTTATTACTTCCATTGGATTTTTTTGCAACTCTAGACCTTGAAGGATGATGTTCACCTTGAAATTTTACCACTCAGAATCTTCACCTGCATGAGATACACATGCGTGCCAAATATCAAGTTTCTATCTTCAATAATTAAAAAGTTATGGCCAATGCTAAGGTTTAGCACGACGCCTACGGCGGACGGCGGACGACGAGCTGGCTATGACAATAACTCGGGTTTTCTCCGAAAACAGCCGAGCTAATAAAATTACTTACTTCGAGTACAAAACGCGAACAAACAGATTAACCGTTAAAAGAGGTATCGAAAGCGTCATTGAACACGAAAACTAAAATCCTAGGTCGCTCACCTGAGATTTAAAGGAACTGAAGTGTTCTAATCAGCTTTTACATTTTTCAACCATTGTAAAACTCGGCCAACATAAGATAAAAACTAATTTTCTGAGGAAGTTTGTTATGTTGATTCGGCAAGAATGTGCCTTAAAGAGTGTTTTAAGTGTTACACCATAGCCACGCACGGTAAACATCCCCGCCCTCGTGCTCCATGTCAACGGAACCTTTTCGAACTCGGATGCTATATCCATCGTAAATGTTTTGAACAAGTTTAATGAAGACCAATAAGGGGCGTATAAAGGACTAATACTGTAAGGTTTAAAGTGTTAACAAGGTTTCACTTCAGCCATATAAAAACAACTATCAAGTCACCAAGTGGCCTTGTTTATCAAGGAACCAATGTCAAACTCGGATTAGAAATCGTTAGAAAATAAGCCGGTAAAGTTTCATAAAGCCTAAGCCAAACATTCGACTTCTAAAAATGTTACAAAAGGTATACTATAATATTATAAGAACAAGTACCCTGCACCCGAACGGAGAGGCGGTATGGACTGTGTCCCGCCTTTGCCTTTTCCCTTAACGAGAATTAGTTGGTACGTCTCCCATAAACTGTTTGTCAATGTCTTTATGAACCAGACTTATCGTTGAACTCGGTCGAAAAATCATTAGAACAAAAGTGTTCTGTTATATGAAGATACAACTAAAAATAAGTCTTAAAGAGTGCTACTAAGCTTTTTCTTTGAAATGAACAATTCACGTTGTTTGACCCGATATTACCCAGCTTGAAACTCTGACGCCATATTAATGGGACACATATTCTGATTAAGTGTCATAAAGGCTGGTCGATACAACTTGCTTCTAGTGTACATCTAGTGTTTTCTTAAGGTAAATCTTTTGAATACCTGCAATTTAGATTAACCAAAACTGTCCTTATAAGGTTTCTGTTTAAAAACAAAGTCCTACAAACCATTAACATCAAACTCAACGTATTGTTAATCCAGTGACAAACTCATGTTAAAAACAACATAAATATGTGTAACTATTGTGTGATTGTAAACCTTATTTATATGATATACGTAATATAACTTTACCTTTTAGCCATATAGCACTTCCTTCTAAACGCAAGTCTTTCAGTCTGTGGCACGACGACAGGTTAAACTCAAAATGTGATTTTTGCTGACCACGTGCAAGTGAACTTCCTAGAGGCAATGACTGAATATCGGTGGCATAGATTCCCAGATACAATGACCGGACGTTGGCAGTGTTTGTAGACCAGATGCGATGTAAATCTTGTATGTTGTTGTAATAAATGTAAAATTGACTGAGTGTTGGGCATATGCCATCCTGTTTGCTGGCTGCAGCCTCCCTGATTCCTTCCTCAATTATTATCTGAAATTCACTGGGCCCGAATTGTGTCTCAAAGGGATCATAGCCATGAGCAACGTTGCATTCGTTCATCAAACCCGACAATTCATTCGCAGCAACGGTGTTAATTCCACACAGGAATACAAAAACTCGAGATATATCGAGATAGGAATTGCAGTAGCGATTAAGATACTCGACAATTACGTCTTGAATGACATGTGTATTGCGTGCGATATAATACGCTGCGAGGAATTCTTGCAAAGTTTTGTGAATGAACGAGTTCGAGTTACTTGTCCGACTTTTATCTTTCCTGTTTGTTAATATTCCTGCCTTGAGAGCAAATGATAAACAAACTGTGAACTCTTCCTGAGAAAAATAGTTCGACAATGTAATGTTACTGAAAACAATAGATGTTTCTCTTTCAGAAGAGAACAACAATTTAAAAGCTGCAGCTGCAAGCTTATCTAAGTGTACAATATTTGGCTGTAGGTAACTTGTCCTAGAAAAACACTCTACAGGAGAAGGGTTTAAATCATTAAAATAACCAGTCGTACTGTTCGCCTTTTTACAAAGAGTTTCGAGCAAACTTGTGTATAACGCACACAAGGAATATCCTGTTAACTGTTCCTCCTCTTTCGTCGTGTCTACCCACATACAGATAACCAGCGTGTACAACATGGGTGAAGCTGATAACGATTCAAGTTCACGTATTTCAACGAATGTTTGAAATTCTTTCACAGTTTTGTCCAGATCCTCAGTCTCGTCAATTATGCACCCGAGTATCTTTTTACAAAACATATCCGGATCGCGTATGCCCTCAATCTCTAATAGAATGTCGATTTGAGAATTTTTGATACGTTCATCAGCCAGTTTCCATGGTCGAGCTGTAGTAAGAACCGTGACCGTGTCCTGTTGTAATCCTGTCAAAGAAGGTTCAGGTAAGTTACAACCATCAGGAGCCATCCATTCATCTAGGCCATCCTGAACTACGAGACATTGTTCAGTCTCTATAATTTTTTTCAGAAGTTTGTGCACATCATTAAGATCATCTTCGGAATACATTCGATCAACGAGCTGGGCTCTAATCATCTGACGTATATCCTTCTGTCCTCTTACGTCTCTCAACGAGATGAAAAATATGAACTTGAATTTTTCAATTGTCATCAAGTCATCAAAAGCTGTATTTTCATCCGGAGCAGTCATCAAAGGCTTATTGCACCAATCATGAACTAACTTAGCTGCAAAAGTTGACTTTCCGGAGCCGGGCTCGCCTTGCACGTAAATATGTCTATTTGCAAGATCGTTTGTATACAATATTTCATTGTACAAACTTACTTGTTCCGCTTTCTTTCGTGTACCATCTTTCTTTATATTGATCCGATGTATTTTAGGCGTTGCGTATATGTCTGGTATACGCTTATCATGACTTTGATCCAAAACAGAAAGAGGCACATAGCTAGATGTGTCCTTGTAATGTTTAATCAAACGTCGAAGGAAATCTGAAATACAAATTTAGCAATGTATGTACTGACAGAAGTTGCGTTGCATGCTCTTTTATTTAGGTAAAACTGTATGCACGACTAAAATGAAATAAAAGTGGGTTATAGGCCATACATGTAGGTCGTTTATCTGATACTTTTGGGAACTGAAACGTATGAGCAAATTGGGTGATGTTTCCCAAACCATTTTGTAATTTGGACGAGATATCACAAGAACAAAATGTCTGAGCACGTTGCATTTTTATTTGACCAAAGATGTGAACACAATACATTACTATTGCCACATAAAGAAACTTGCACAACCTGATGCCCATGTTGTTCAACTGACTTACACCGGAACATACATGTAAACAGGATAGGCATCCAACGGCCAGTTAAAATCACGCCAAAAGCCATTTTTACCCGTGTCATGCGGTCGTGGGGCAGACATTTCGAGGTGAGAAAAGTAAAAATCAAATCAATCTTCCTGTTGTCTCTCACTTCTTAAGTCACAGTCTTTTTTGCGGCTAAAGAATTTGATTTAAGTTACTGTATTTCATACAATATATGCGGCCCAATGTGATAATACACATAATAGGGAGTTGAGGTTTGTTTCCCTGGAATAATTATTAGGAAGTCGTCAAAATGAATTGTATCCGAGAAATGAACGTACAATTCGTTAATTAAATAACAGCTAAGTACTTACAACATTGAGGTTGTTGTTACACAGATATAAAGTGATTTCAAAATAACATTTTCAAATCATTCTTTTAAGGCACTTTCTAGCGTGCGTCAACTCTATATTCAATAAAAAAAATAAATAAGGGATTGTTATTATTAATTCGAGGTGAACGCACGTCCTTCACTTGAGAGGAGCGAGTTAAGTGTGCGAAACTGTCTGAATCTGAAAAAAATTCGCTTGTGATTGCAAGTAAGTGATATATTTGACGTTCGCAAGTGGAGTTGTCATTTAGCCAAAGTTTAAAATAATTTTGGGGTGTGAGTTGAATTGGACTGTACATTTGAAGCGTCCAAATCAATGTGGCAATTAACAAGTGAGTAATACATGGGTCACTACCCTTTGCTGACCGCTTTACACGTGTTGGACTGCATACGTATTTTATGGGACACGCGGTCCAAGTGTGGGTAGTGAACAAAAATATTATACATGTGGCCTTGCGATTTCAGAGAAAAAGATTTCTAAAGTATTCACTTCAACATATACAAGAACAATATACATGTACCCTAAGGGTAGGGCCATATTGCAACACAGAGAAATGATTTCTACAAACTTGAATGGAAAACCATACGAAATTTAAGAGAAGACAATTTTAAATCAATAGCAATATAAATCTATTAAAATGGAGGCATGGTCATTTAGGCCATTTATATGCAACTTTAAGTACAATACTAATTCAGACGTACCTTCGCATGATTTCGCATATTTTGATTCTGAATGCTTTCGAGAATGCCCATCAAGTGTATTTTTAAGTTGTTCAGTGTGTTCATCCAGTTTTACTTTACATTTTCCAGTGTGTTCATCCAGTTTCACTTCACATTTTCCAGTGTGTTCATCAAGTTTATGTTTACATTTGTTCTTTTGCTCCTTGAGATCATTTCTGCAGTGTTCAAGGTACAACCTTATCTCTTGAAGCGTCTTCTCGGCTATATTTTCAACTTCCTTCACTTTATCTTGAATAACTTCCTTGTCCTTATCTTGAAAAACTTCCTTAAGCTCATCTTGAACAACTTTCTTTAGTTTATCTTGAACAGCTTCTAGTAAATGGATAATTTCCTCCGTGGTTATCTTCAACACGTCATGTTGCAGCTGCATTTGAGAAAGCGTATCTAAGACATACGTTCATCAGATCATTGCCATTTCACAAATGTACCATACATTGTGTATGTAAATTTGTATGTTTAATTACTTAACAAATAATTGGTGCTCTTTATTTCAGCTTTCCATATAACATCTAATATAACATGCTTATCTTCAGCTAAGAATTTTCATGCCGATTAAACATTTGTGTGCTCAATAGTACTTTACAACGTGTATGGTGTCGATTTCATAACACATCTAACAATATATATTACCTTTACTAATTTCTTCACAGCCTCCTGTGATGCGACAATGTGTGCTAGACACGTTGGGTCAGTCAGCAAGTCAGTCAGCGTTGTGAAGATGACCTGGAGATCTGCATCTGTGAGTTTACACTGAGACAAATGACGTACAGTCCTGCCAATCTCACGCGCCTAAAAATATCAACATTCCATGTATTTAATCAATTCTTGCATAAGGTGTTAGCGATAACCTTTTGAAATATGTCATATTGTTATTCATCTTTAAATGAAATTGTACACCATATTTTATACATCAAAACTTTATTTATGGGTCGTATGTTTGTTTGCAAAATTATGTGCATTAACATTATTCCAAACGAAAATATGCGCACGTAGTAATCCAAGAAAAGAAGGGTACAAGTCATTTGCATATTAATGTTAAGATAAGCGGCTAACAATAAATATAATATAAACAAAATGTATTAATTCAAGTAAAAATTAACGCAATCATTTTAAACAATCTGTGTGACCAATCCCTCTAAACTGTTACCTCATACGCCTGCTTGTGTTTTCTTACACAATATGATATAACGTTGTTTTTACTTATGTAAGACTATTATAGTCGTTTGACCATTGGGACTTATCAGTTTTTGCGCCCTTATCGATAACGAGCTTAGTTTCCCATTGACCATTTTTCTTTGCATAAATGTTACCAAAAAAACGAGGATCAATTATTGTGATTTTCGGACAGTGCAAGGAATTGCTTCCAAGGCGCACACGTCTAATCGAGTAGATTTAATCCATTAAGGTGCTCGATCTATAGCAGTTTTTTATCCTTCCTCGACGCCCGCAAATACCCCTTTTTTATTGACTAATTTTTTCCCTAAACGATCCACCTCCCCTACATTTCTTTAAATTAAAGAATTAAAACACTTAATTTTGTAAATATCATATGATTTCAACAATCGCAATAATACTGTTTGTCGGAAACAAATTCATCAAGAATACTAAAGGGGCGTCTCCAGTAGTCGCCGAACGACATCAAAACCGTTTGCTCGCGAATGTTGTCGGACATAAACAAAAGTATGTTTCTAAACACACCTGTTGCACATGTTATTTTTCCGGAATTGCGTATATTGGAGGAAAGAACAATAACAATCAAATTAACGACATACATCAATTAATAAGTAGGGATTTATGAAATGCTCCTTTAAGTTGAAAGATCGAGAACACGTTTAAGATACAAACAACACATTTATAAGAAATCTATTCTTTGAAACGAGTCAATTTCAATTTGTGTTTATTCTCGCATTTTAAAAATTTATAGAATAGTTGTATTCATGTGATATTGATCTGTGTATAATCAGATTGATATGCATATTCTGCTTTATTTTAGTGTCACTCAGTACTTGCATAAAAATGTAATGGAAACTATTGAAAACATTATTTTAAAAACTATTTAATATCAATTTAAATCAAGTAAAAACATAAATAAAACACAATTGACACCTACGAGTTAAGTTAAGAGAAGTTAATATATTACATTTATTTGCGAATAACGCGTTAATGTTCCACGGTTGTTCGTGCTATTTTTATTTAACTTATTTGAATTAAACGCGTGTACCATGCCCTTTTTACTTCATTTACCCATGCCTCTTTCCACTCCAGGTAAAATCTTATGAGCCGGGTGACGGACATCACGGTATCCTACCATGCCTCTATCCCTCAAGGTAAAACATTAAGAGCCGGGCGACGGTCATCATGGTATCCTACCAGCTTCTCATTCGCACTATGTGCTTGAAGAGAAGCTTATAAGAAACTCGGCTCGGTAGACGGGCGGATAGTAAATTGAATTAAATACAATACGTTTACCTTTGTCAGTAGACATGGGGGATTGCTTTGTCCTGAACATATAGGGAATGAAAACTTGTTGTCGAAGTGTTTACAGTTCATCATAAAACTGATGATGCCATTGAAGTCTGTTTCTTGCACCGAATTCTTTGCAGTATATCCGTCCGGAGGAAAATACGCCTTGGCAATTTGCCAAGGATGTTGTGCCCATAGATCCGCCCTTGTATTTTTCCACGAAGGACGGGCAAATCTGTGCAGATTTTTTATTTCATCGAGAACTTTATTACACACGTAAGTAGGGCATGGTCGTGGTTGATTTGTCACGGTATCATGCATAGCCTTACATGAGCTGTTTGCGCCTTGTTTATCGCATACTCCTCGTGTCGGGCAGTTCAGCAAGTTTGCGGTGTGACAGCCAAAGCAAACAGCTGGTGCCATAACACTTGACCAGACAGCGTTGTATATATTCAAATGTAAAGTTTTAGCTTCGTTCTCTGCGAAATGATCTAAGCCAGACTTTGCAATATCCACTGCCAACCATGCCTTTAGCCAGTTGGTACTTTCTTTCTCAGTGAAAACATCTGCCAGACTCGCCATTATGCTTTATCTACACATCAGAAGGAAATCAGATGTGTTTATAACGAATCACGTTGTGGCTTGAGCATCACCTGATAAAAACAAAAACAATTGAATATTTGACAATTATATTTAAATACATGAATGATTTGGTTCGACCATAATCGTTATCATTCGTGCATTGCACCGATGTTGTTGATGATTATGAATATTATAATAAAATTCTTACAATGACGGCAACAACGATCTGGATTATAGTTATTAGTCATAGTATGTTCATCAAGAAAACGGTGACTTTATTAATGGGAAGTATGGTTGGAATGTTACTGCTTTGATGAATTACGATTTTATTATGATGCAGAATGCCTTTACTATCTTTTTCTTATGATTGTTGAGATACATTGTAGTTGCAGTTAATATACTTTATGTTGTATCTTTATATTATATGAGATTATCATTATTTTTTATCGAGAAAAGTTGTTGTATATTACAGTAGGCTCAGTCTTCGTGACCTTGTCCTGACATGTTTTGTGAAAATTCGGACGACATGCAGAATATTATCTTGTTGACTCGTACGTGCCTTTTTCGGTCTGGAGTTTTTTTTAGGACCGGCACCTTTGAAAACAATGCCTGTCAAGATGACTGGAGGCTGTTAGCAAGTTTCACGAAGACTATTTCCTATATGGTAATCATGGAGATGGTACTGTTTATATGTTGCATCAATACACGTAGTGTTTAAATAATATAAAATTGTATATGTATACTGCGAAGTTGTGTTTGAAGGATCGTACGCTATGTGTTTAGTATGTTATGATGGGTTTTAAAATATTGTATTTTGTGTGTGTGGGGGGGTATGGTTTTGATCTCCGCTGTCTGTAGGTTTGTCCTGGCCAAACGGTCGTTTATCCTCCTACACTATAAGCACTAGAACCTTGACTCTTACACACACGGTAGCTATGAGCATATGTGCGACGATGCAGTATTTGGAATTTTGATCTGATCCCTGGGTCAAAATTATGGGGGTAAAATGGGAAAAAATAAGGACATTTTAACTCATTTTACTAACAATATGCGACGCACATGATAATAAGGGGTCAGATCAAAATTCCAAATAGTGCACCGTCACACATATGCTCACAGCTACCATGTGTGCAAGTTTCGAGGTTCTAGTGCTTATAGTGTAGGAATAGATAGTGGCTGACCACGTCCACCCAAAATTTTGTTTTAACATAACTTCTACATTTATTCACCAATTGACTTCAAATTAATACTGAACATCTCTTATTACAACACGGTCTATCTCGACCATCCATGTCCACATAACACGCCCCAGGGCCATTGATAAAGATAAAGGCAGCATGGTTCCCGTCCATTTCCGAGAGGTCCACGGGTACTACTTTTCCGTACCCCAATTTTTTTTTCGTACGCACAATTTTTCGTACCCAATTATTTTCCGTACCCATTTTTGTGTACCTAAATTTGTTTTCTAACCCATTTTTTTTTCGAACCCCAATTTCCCCGTACACCCAATTTTTTTTCTTACCCAAAATGTTTCGTACCCGATTTTTTCCGTACCGGACCAAATTTTTTTTGGACCCCAATTTTTTTTCGTACCCATTTTTTTCGTACCCAATTTTTTTTCGTACCCACATTTTTGTTCGCGCCCAGTTTTTTTCGTTCCCAAATTTTTTCGTACACAATATTTGCTTCGTACCCACATTTTTTTCAAACCAACAATTTTTACATACCCAAATTGTTTTTCGTAGTATCCTCATTTATTTCGTATAACCCATATCTTTTTGGCACCCAATTTTTTGTTCGTACCCAAAACAATTTCTTACCCAATTGTTTTTTTGGCATAATTTTTTCTTACCCAAAATGTTTGTACACAAATTGTTTTTCGTCCCCAAAATTTTCTTACCCACATACACAATTGTGGTGATGTAGATACACTTAAATTAATGCTTTTATATCCATCCTCTTCAAAAGCATCGTCACACCAGTACTGTCAGTACGTTGATGCTTATTTTTCATTGATTATCCCCACGCTCCGAATTGGAACGAGGGATTATGTGGTTATCTCCGCCGTCTGTCCGTCCGTCCGTTCTTCCTGGCCACTATCTCTTCCTACACTATTAGCACTAGAACCTTGAAACTTAAACACATTGTAGCTGTGAGCATATGTGCGACAGTGCCCTATTTGGAATGTTGATCTGTCCCCTGGGCCAAAAGTTATGGGGGTTGGGATGGGGCCGGGTCAGAGATTTTCACTCATTTGTTTTAGGTTATTTTACATTAACTTCTACATTTCTACACCGATTTACTTCAAATTGATACTGTACATCACTTATGACAATACGGTCAATCTCAACTATGCATGGCCCCATTACCAACCCTGGGGCGCCCCGCCCACATAGACCACGCCCACCCAAAATTTTGTTTTAACATAACTTCTTCATTTATTCACCAATTGACTTCAAATTAATACTGAACATCTCTTATGACAACATGGTCTCTCTCGACCATCCATGTCCACATTACCCACCGTGGGACCCAACCAACATAGTCCTTGTCCACCCAAAATTGCCTTTTAATATAACATCTTTGCAGCGTGGGGATACGCGTCGGCCTCTGACGCGCCACTTCTAGTTTTGGTATGTGTTTATGATAATAATAAATATTGTAATTATGTTTACAATGGGTTGTTTATAATTATTGTTGATGTGTTAATAATGGTATTCAATAAGTTAATAACATATATTAACTGTGCTATGTAATGCATAGTTTTGAATTAATACTTTACTATGCCGTATTTATGATACTATACTGCTGCAGTCAATTGAACAAAACAAACGTTTTTTTTATATGTTCGTCATATCACCGCGGTCTACTTATCTCCTCAAACAGTTCCTGAGATACTGGCTTGTAGACTAGTAGTTCACTGAATTCAATTTAATATGAAGTGATATTTTTATAACTTATTAATTCTATTTACTTTACTATGGGAACACTACTAGATGACACAGAGTGTTTCAAGTATATCAGTTTTTTTGTATACATGTATTTGTTTTGTTTTTGTAAGATTGTTTGCTGTTTTTTACAGTATGTCAGTTTTATCAAAGCTGTAAATGTATAAACTCACACTGTTCCTGAAAAGCTGTCAAAGCAGTACTAAAGCGCACAAGTGTACCCGTATATGACCTACTTGAATCAGCTTTAGAGGGATAATTGCCATACAAAGGATTCCATGACTTATCACCAAACAAGTAAAGTAGCCGAGCCAGGGATCACACCTCTAATGTGTAGTCCAGCGATCTACTTAAAGAACATATTCAGCAAGTAGCTGATTGCCTCATCTGCAAAAGAGGCAGTCTAAACAAAAGTTTATAGGTCACATGTTCATTATTAATAGATCAAATAGAGATTTAAGCCCCTGATAAACCATGTATATTGAAGGAAGGTCAAAATAGAATCAAATGGATTTGGGCTTTAAAGATTGAGAAAAATCATGTTTATTTACTAAAATCGGAAAATGGGTTTGTTGTTTTGCCAACAAACACTTTCAAGTTGATTATAAACGTGTTTTTTTTTTTAAATTACATTTGATAAGGTAAAACTAATACAGCTAGATGGCAAAATGACCTTAATGTTGACATTTATTTTAAAGCGAAACTATTTTTTGTAGGGGGGTGATTTTAAAGATAAAGGTTTCACCAAACACTTTTCACAACTAATGCTATTGAAATATCAAAGCGTTGAAGGCACTGAAGTTGTTCGCTGTTGTATAATCTTAGCCGCAACTCAGTTTTCAAAATTATGTTATAGCTTTTTATATCGCAAGTTTGAAATGAACACAACCCATTCAAATTTATAAAGAGTGTGTCTTAACGCACAGGTCGAGATGTGCTTTTTTTCAAATCATTAATAAAAAAGATAATTTAAGCTTCATTTTGGGAAAATAGGGCTTAATGCAGATGCATAAATTGTCATCCCAGTACCAGAAACACTCTTTAAACGAAAAACACCATAAAATCAGAAAGTGTCGTTCTTGATTAGCCTGCGCATTGCACAGGCTAATCAGTGTGAACAGGCTAGTCTTATTTGACATGCGTGAAGCCCCGTTTTCCCTGAATGCAGCCAATATGTACAGATTTCAATGATAAACACTAGACTGGCCAATGTTGTCTTACAAGCTGTTAAACACTATTGATACATACAATGCAGTAAACCAGTGGTGAACTATAAACAGGCAGATGCGGTGGTTAGAGCAGACGCTCTTAGCATTCGTTATCTGCATAACTTTACAGCAGGTAGTGCAGATAGGTAGTGGTTATCGTTCCTAGCGTAGCTAACAGCAGACTGACTTGCAGTGATCGTTTCTAGCGTAGCTAACAGCAGACTGACTTGCAAAATTGCCCCTACCTTAGTTGTGAGCGTTAGCGAAAACGGATGATGTTTCATCAGTTACAAAAGTCATTTCATTTCAAATTCTTCCAACTATACGATCGAAAACATAATAATAACTGATTTTATATACCGTAATTACTTTAAGTTTTCGAACACTCTAAGTGTTCGAACACCCTCTTTTTTAGCCAAAGTAATTATTTTTCGTGACTCTTAATTTTCGGACATACGGGTTTTCGTCCATAATTAATGTCTCTAAATTTTTGGACAGTATATTTAACCACGCTATTCTACAGACTTCGGTCCTGTTTTCGCTTATCTTGTTACACTTCGATCATGGATTTGTACAACCGGATTAAGGTAATAAAACCTGACAGATGCTCGCCTGAAGGAAATCGACCATTACATTCGCGTAATTGGGCTAATAACCATGTATACAGTAGAAAGTAATGGATTCACCCAACAGCATTTGTAACAGTATCGTCCTATTAAGGAAGCAGTATGTTTTCAGTTTTTACTTTTTGTTATATATCATTACAGGCAACAGTTAACGAAGCTGTGCAATTCTATTTATTTATTTCAAACAGAAAAAGAAAAATTAATCACAAGAAAATTATTGTACATTGATCAATACTATTGAAAATAAATGAGTTAACGGCAGACTGACTATCAGAAACGTTTATTATACATATTATATAGGGAGTTGATATAAAATCCGTTGTAAAAATGAGCATTTATTTCATATTGATTTTGAACTTGTATTCAACCGTCTGACAGTGAACCCGGTGGCTATTCATATATAATTTTGAAAATATTTTTGTTAAATGCAAATGACATATCCATATCATGATGGGTTTTTTGTCTATTAAAAATGTTTAGATCTTTGTTTTATTGTGTTTTCTTTAAAAATACACCGAGTTTTTTTATTTAGATATAAATTAAATTTTGATTGTAACCATAATTTAATACAGGCCTAATTTCGTGGTTTCATTAACAGATAGTCTAATATGCATTTTATTTCATTTATTTTTAATGCGAACCTGTTACATTTCACTATCAAAAAATGGTATTACGGTGCTGTTCACGAACATTCGAATTGAATACATTTAGCATATTATGCATTTGCTTATTTATAACAAGATGGTCCTTATATGTTAATTGCAATTTTCACATTTCTCCCCGTATCAATATATGTTGTATAAGAAATGTTGTTGTATTATAAGCCGTACATTTTACACTTGAAGTCGCTTTAAGCTGGCTAAGCCGCGTTGAAATCACCTTTTTGTTGATTTTACTTTAGTTAAAACAATATTTAAGTAAACAATTTATAATGATTTCCCTTGTTTATGCTCCACAGAAAATAAATATATAATTGGAAATCATTTAAGTAATTAAATAGTTTTCTTTCTTGTGTACAGTACCTAACAATGCCTTAATGTTCCTTCATTCTGAGATCCACGCAACATACTGTTATTTATTAATCATCGACAATTACGCTGAGATTAATAAGCACGTGTGGCAATTATTATGTTGCCCAAACTGCTTAATATTATTGTGCATCAAACGGTATAACACGTTTTATAGAACACACACCTGGTGTGGTTAAACTATTTATTGTGTTTGTTTTCTCATTACTCGTTCATATGTTCAAGAAATAAAGATAAAATAATAACCTTTTATAAAGTATGTATAGCACCTACAATTTTGAATAATGATCGAACAGTAATGATCATGCATTTGATATAAAATCTGTGTTAACTCTTAAAAATTACGGCCATTCCATATGTACAACACGCTTTGTTTGTCGGACAAAATGGCGGCCAGATAAGCGTTGCTGAGGGGTGTGTGAAAAATCGATATCTGATTGGCTGATCGACAAAATGTGGGCGGAGTTGGCGACTGGTCAATTACACTAAGGTGGTGTATTTTAACTCACGCGCTGTGACGTTAATTGATGTAAACATGATCGGCATTGCGAAAGTGTTATTTTTGGAATAAATCATTTACACTTGATATTGGCCTCTGCCTACAATATTGCGGCCGATGGCAAACGCCGTATTAAGAGATAAAGTAGTCGAACGATATGCACATTTTAGATTATGCATATTAATATTTTATATTATGCATATTTCATGTGCAAAACGCGTACATTTTTTCGGATTACCGTTTTCGGATACTGTATTTTTTTCGTCCATTATGATTTATTTTCGAAGTTCATAACAGCAAAAATAGAATGACGAATACACATGCGGTGATACGGAAGGTGTGGTTTATAATATTTCGAGTATTCACCAAAAATTGCAATTGGAAAAACTATAAAAAATAGTATAATTAGTGCTCTGGGTGGGTTGGGGCCTCTGCCCTTAATTCTTATGTGTATGTAACTGTAGCTGAGATCTGGTTTGTTAAGTCACACTCACACCCACAACATTGATTGTATTCTTTATTGTAAAGCCATGATAATATTTTATAAGAAAATGACACACTGATATTATGCTTGTTTTTGAGTATATATATATATATATATTATAACTTAAATCAATAGATATACATTTAATAAAACATAGATAAAATGAGATTCATGGTTTTTTCTTTCTTTTTGCCTTCAGTACCGTTTTGCGGAAAGGTCCGCATATGTTTTGGCTATTATTTTTTTAAGGAAAAAAATATGGCTATTATTTTCTGAAGGCCAGAGTGAGCACTGAATAGCATTTATTTCAATATTATTATCTTTTTGGACGCCTTAAGTTTTGTCTCTAAATTTTCGGACACCCGTAATTTATTAATATTTTTCGTATCTATATATTCGGACACTAAAAAAATTATTTTTAAGTGTCCGAAAACATAGAGTAATTACGGGTAGATTTTTATTTACCCACAAAATAAACCTAAATAAGAAAAAACAACATATTTATCAAAAGGAAATATCCACTTCCCACGAGCCACCTGTGGTGGTTTCTAATGTAAGTAGAAAACACTTGTTAATCTCAGCTTCAACCAAAACCTACATTATTGTTATGGGTTGTGGGAATGCCAAAAGACAACAGGTCAACAACTGCTTCCATTTTTCCAGGTGAAAGAAAGCACCGAGAGGTGCTAGAATGTCGAACTGTTGGTACTGCTACTACACCAGGCTGGTCTAATTAAGACAACGCCTCATAAAATTCTTACCAGAATGTTAAATACATACCAGAATGTTACCTAACTTACTGAGTCCGTGCTTTTTACAAAAAGAGCACCGTCCACATAACGTTCAAAATGATCAGTATTTGAGTGTTTAACTCAGTTTCATTGGTTTTAACAAAATTGACGCAATATAAATGAAAGTAATCACTTTGTGCATTATAAATATTTCACCAATACAAGGGTAATAAGAACAGGTTAAAGGTTTGGGTAGCCATATATATGTATATAAACCTTGTATAAATAAAAGTAATTTGTGTCTCAAATCTGACACATACAGGCATAATATTGGTGTTTAAAGTATTGAATGCATCTGATAAAACTTGTTAGATTGGTCATTATATCAATTTATATGTGATGTATATGTGAATGTTAATGAACTAATGTATTAATTGAATTTTTTTTATCAATTTGTGAACATTGCTGCCATGTGTCATGTTCATAGAGCTTTATTTATATTTGCAGCTGTTTTAAATTTTAATACATATTCAAAATATAAAAATTTCTTAAAATAAACCTATATGAATGCTTTATTACTTTTGAACGTGTCTGCATTTATTGTAAATAAATATTCAAGTTAAATAACACGTCATTTTCAGGCTAAATTATGCTTATTTAAAATTTAAAAGGGTGCGATAACAAAACTGGCAAGGTTCAAAACATAGTTCTTTCCGTTCTTTTACATCGGATGATCAGGCCAGGTATCATTTTAACGGAGGATTTTTTTTCAATAACTACAATAAAAAGATACTTCTAAGAAAATGAATCTCCTCTGCATACAGACATCTGTAGAGCATCTCGTTAAAGTAATTAAACACACTTAATACGCATAAAAGATATTAGAAATTACCACAATAGACATGGCTCAGATTGTTCAATGGTTGTTATGCAAAAATGACCTCTTTGGAAATATGCAATACGGAGGGATACTCAATGATTAGGTGGAATGTATCCTTAACGTGACACGCATACAAAACGAAAGTGCCAATCGTGATACATCGGCTATCTCGGATTCCTCCGTAAGATAGGCCTCGTGGCTAACGGTCGCCATATTGCCTTGTATTACTACTTTACTACCCAAAAGGTTGTCAGTCTATTGTTATGAGGCTGTATACGATGCGCGTTAATCTAGCGCCAAACTTTTTACCGAAACTTTGATATTAAGAGCACTATAAACGTTCATTTGTGTTGCATTTTGACCTATTATCCAAGTGATTTACTTTTCCATTATTATTTAATCACCCTATCATCCAATTTTAAAGATGAAATTACGGTGTTTACAAAACCAACCAAACCGAAAGTGAAACTAGATGCATTACGTTTCGCGATGTAAACATTAAATATTTGTTCAGTTTGAGGAAGCGAATCGATAATAGACGATGGAATATGTATGCAATACAGACTATCATTGCCGATTGTAGTACTGGCTAAACAAAACCTTTTATGACAGGTCATGTATAGAACGTTAATCAAAATAGTGACCATAAATCACTACAAATGTCTGGGTTGATCATGAATATATTTAATGCACGTTTCTGATCTAATTGCCTGTATCTAGTTGTAATTACCATGATATTGATAAAATTAAAACGTTTTTTTTTTCATAAATTAACATTACATGTTTTATTTTTATCATTTAGGTAATATATAATTGTATCATTATCATCATTAAATATTCTGAAAATAATCTAAATTATCATGATTACTTTAAAGTAGAATTTTTAAATTTTTCTCATTATTTTTAATGAATTTCCACATTTGCTTGATTCAAAATAAAATGTATTAATAAGGGTTTCAGTTTTTAATTTTTATCCAATTTTTAGTTCGATTAAACTTAAAGTACTTACTACATACATGTATGTGAAATGCTCTTGAGTTCGTTTCCTGGGCCTAGAACCAGTACTTGGGTGTCTCTTGGAGATTTCTTAAGAATGCTCCCACACTGGGGATCAAACCAGTGACCTCCAGATCATTTGGTGGACACCACATCCATTACACATCAGCGACCTTTAATTAGTAAATTACTTTAGTATTGCAGCATTATAAAATATAATGTTGCTACATATTTTTGGAAAATGATTCATGTGCAGTACTAAATAAATCTAAATGCATACAATTTTAATTGTGTATATTGTGTGATTATTAGTTGCAAATTCACTTTTTACAGGTATACTGGATTATGAAAGACTGATAAACACAAAATTGACAACTCATCTCCCCAACGATACTTTGTGTGGCTCATTCTCAGAACAAACCCATAGTCAGTGAAAAAACTACAGTGTAAAAAGACCACTTGATTGTGACAATTATGGCAGACCAAGCAAATGTTATCATTTAAAATAAAGAAAACTTCCAGTTCAATATACATTTTATACCAATTATGACATTGACCAACACAGAAAATAATTATAAGGTTGATTTTCCCAAAATTGACTGTTACAATTGGATACTGTTTTAAGCTTCACTCTACTTTGTCTGAAAATAAAAGTCCTAAATGATGTAAAAGAAACATACATATTTAATTTTTAGTTTTCCAAGTATATATATTTTTTTCATTTTTTTCAGTATTGTGTGAAAGGATTTGAAGTAATTATGTGTTTTTGAAATATGATTTATGTGAATTTGAATAAATATATAAAATTTAGTGATTTTCTCAGACAAAACTGTTAATTATATACCAAAGTATTCAGAATGTATTATTGTAATATTCATTCGAATTTTTTAGTACAAAAAGCACTTTTCCCTGGCATTAGTTATTATAGTAATTGCATATTTTATTATTCTGACAGCATGTATAAACTGTGTTCATGCAAGCATGAACACGGTTTCATTTTTTGAGTATTTAAACAAGAGGGCCATGATGGCCCTGTATCGCTCCACTGCTGAAAAAAAGGCTGAATCAAATTTCTTTGCATGTGCAAATACTTAAATATAGGCCCTATTTAAGCACATGTACACTTTTGTGACCTTCTGGGCTGGGTCAAATTTAACCCAAGGGGTATAATTTGAGCAAACTTTGTAGAGGACTACTATATCTCACTTCATACAAAATGTTGTAGCCCTAGGTCCTAGAGTTAAGGACAAGAATATTTTTTAAGTTTTCACAAAATAAGCAAGATATAAGCGTATATAATGTTCAATTTTGCGACCCGCGGGTCAGGATCAAATTTGACCCAAAGGGTATAATTTGAACAAACTTGGTAGAGGACTATACGATGTTATTGCATACCAAATTTGGTAGCCATAGTACGAATGGTTTTCGACAAGAAGATTTTTAAAGATTTCACAAAATAGGCGCTTTATAAGCGTTTATTCAGTTTTGTGACCTCCTGGGGCAGGGTCAAAGTTGACCCCAGAGGCATTATTTGAACACATTTGGTAGAGGTTTATTAGATGTCACTACATACCAAATTTGGTAGCCCTAGGCCCAATGGTTATGGACAACAAGATTTTTAAAGTTTTCACAAAATAGGCCCCATATAAGCGTATGTTCAGTTTTGTGACCCCGGGCAGGGTCAAATTTGACCCAAGGGGCCTAGTTTGAACAAACTTGGTAGAGAACTATTACATGTCACTACATACCAAATTTGGTAGCCCTACGCCTTATGGTTAAGGACAAGAAGAGTTTTAAAATTTTCACAAAATAGGCACTTTATAAGCATATAATTGATTTTGTGGCCCCTGGGGCAGGGTCAAATTTGATCCCTGGGGCATAATTTGAACAAACTAAGTAGAGGACTATACAATGTCACTACATACCAAAATGTGTAGCCCTAGGCCTAATGGTTATGGACAAGATTTTTTTTTAAATTTTCACAAAATAGGCATCATATAAGCATATGTTCAATTTTGTGACCCCCGGGGCAGGGTCAAATTTGACCCTAGGGATTAAATTTGAACAAATTTGGTAGAGGACTATTAAATGTCACTATATACCAAATTTGATAGCCCTAGGCCGGATGGTTATGGACAAGAAGATTTTTGAAGTTTTCACAACATAGGCCTTATATAAGTATAAGTTCAATTTTGTGATCCTCGGGGCAGGGTCAAACTTGATCCCAGGGGCATAATTTGAAAAAACTTGGTAGAGGACTATAAGATGCCACTACATACCAAATTTGGTAGCCCTAGGCCCAATGGTTATGGACGAGAAGATTTGTAAAGTTTTCACAAAATATACCCGATATAAGCATATGTTCAATTTTGTGACCCCCGGGGCAGGGTCAAATTTGACCCCAGGGGCATAATTTGAACAAATTTGGTAGAGGACTATTAGATGCCTCTACATACCAAATTTGATAGCCCTAGGCCCAATGGTTTCGGACGGGAGATTTTGAAAGTTTTCACAAAATAGGCCTTATATAAGCAAATTTTCAATTTTGTGACCCCCGGGGCAAAGTCAAATTTGACCCCAGGGGCATAATTTGAACAAATGTGAAAGAGGTTCACCCCAGGAACATTCCTAAGAAATTTCATCAGAATTGGACCAGTAGTTTAGGAGAAGATGTTTAAAGGAAAAGTTAATGCACGGACGCACAATGGACACAGGACCTTTGGCCAGTGGAGCTAAAAATCAAATTAAACATTTAGTTTTGATGTAAAATCAGTTTTTATATGCAAGTGTCTATTTCACTTATAAATTAAAACAGCATATTATACATTGTTGAAAAGATTATTCCAAGCTTGATGTCATATTTCAACTTTGCATACCCGGTAGTGTAGTTAATTGAACATTGTATTGAACTGTATGGGCAGCTATATTTTTTAATTTATGTATGTTGTATTATACAAAATGCATTATTTCTACCACATGTAGACCCTATAAGGCCTACTGCTACTAAATAGGCACTGGTATGAATTCGACACTGTTTTTGATGCTCATACAAAACTTTAATTATTACTTCACTTTAGTATATTAAATATTTGTTCAACATTTTTTGCAAAGAGTGTCTTAATGCATTTGAAAATATACTTAAACAAACTAAAAATGCATTTTAACATACCTTTTTCCTGGTAAAGTGTATTTGGGATGATAAAAAATACACTTGAAGAGTATTAATGCTGGAAAAATGCAGAAAAAATACATTTGTTTCTGTTAGAAGTGTGTCTGGTCTGCATTTTTAAGTGTATTAAATGCACATCAAATGCAGATAAATACAATGCCAATACTGTTACATGTATTGTAATGGACATAAAATACACTTGTTCTTGTAATTAAATGCTTTAGTGAATTGAAATAACCTTTTTATAACGTTTTAACAATTAATAATACCTTTTTATATAAATTTTCTTTTGAAATGTGACACTTAATTGATTTTTGCACCACTAGTAAGATATATCATTTGTGCTCATAATGCTTTATCATTACACTATATAATATCATTTGTTGTATGAAAATTACCCGTAAAATTTATGTGAAAGCTCAAGAGATCAATAGCAGCGTGCTATACCCTGCTCCTTTTAACATGACTTGATGGTATTTAGTCCCCAATTCTACATGGCCAAGGGCAAATTAATGTGCAGATTTGACAAATAAGTCATAACTGGGATCCAATAGGCAGACTTTCATATTACTTGTATTTAATTTAATTCATGATCTGAATTGCTCTTTGGCAAATCTTCGTTGGTCACAGTATTCAACTGAATTTTGTTCACGTTGTAGTGATTATATTTTCAATATTTATCAGTCAACATCTTTCTTCAAAAGTTTAATATGATTGCTTGGTTAATTTAGAAACAAGATCAATGCATCATAACATAAAATGAAAAAAATGTGTAATAGTAAAAATGGCAGCAAAAAAGCACTAGATTATCTGCCTTAAATCTGAGACGTTATGTTGATGTATTGGAATTTCTCATAAATAATGTGTTCCATAGTTGTATAATTGTATAGTCGCATGCATGAGTGTTGTCAATGTCACAATACCAATTAAAGCCTATAATTTACTAAAACAATTTGAAGTTTGATGTGTGTTTTTTTCAAGATCAAGATATATATATATTGTTGAAAAGTTAACATGCAATAAGTTTACTGTAATTAAGTGACAAATAGTTTTACTGATTTGGTTGGATGCATATATGCAGATATATCATGGTTTGTGCAGAGGACAGTAGCAAAAACAAGAGCTGTCTCCGTAGGATGACATACGCCCCCGATAAACGCTTTGATAGAAGTTATGAGCATTTTTCAAAACCTAAACGCCGACCCTAAGTTCAATGTGAAAGGGGTCAAAATTTGTGAGTGTAATGGGAAGGCCTTGTCCATATACACATGCATACCAAATATGAATGTTACATCTGAAGCGACATAGAAGTTATGAGCATTTTTTCAAAACCTAAATGCAAAGTGTGACGGATAGACAGACGGACAGTGCGATCACTATATGCCCTCCTTTGGGAGCATAAAAATGTGTATCACATTGTTTTGGTAAATTAGTAATGTAGTTAAAAGAACAGAATCATCAATTATAAAGTTATTGATTATAAAGTGTTGCTGGCATATTTGATGTATTCATCTAGCTATAAGAAGGTCCCTGTTTTATCCCCACTGGCACTGAGCGAGGGTTCTCAAAATCTTTAAACAATATGAATAAGTACATATAGGGTCGAGAAAGCCTTTTTGATATGGGGGCTAAACACCTGAAATCAAAGCGACCCAGGTTAAAGGCCGAGGCCAAACAAATAAACCAGAGGCCGCATGAGCCTGCTATACTCTGAACAAGTATTGTTTCTTCTCAGAAAACTGGCTTAAGTGTCTTACTAAGCTTTAGACTTTGAGTTTCAGTGCAATCTATCTAAAATAAATTGGTTAAATTAAATAATAATTTGTAAAAAATAAACATTCTGCACAAATTCAATTATTTACTTTACCTGACGACTGTGTGCATGAATCATTTCAGTCTTGATGGTTAGTGAACTATGTCAAAAGCACCCTAGCTATGAAACACTTGTATTTTGAATATTGCAATGTTCCACAGAAATGATGCTGATGATAATTCTACACGATCATGACATGAAAAATGATGAATTATTAGATATATTTCTAAATTCCATTTCCACCAACAATTCGGTTATTCCACTACCAGTTCACATGCTTCGTACACAGTTGAAAATAACACTATTCCACTCAACAACCGTGACACATGTACTCAATTTTTCAACTTTTCGCAATTAAAATTGTCTTCTACTGTTATTGTTGTTGTTGTACTTTTTAAAGTAGTTCGAAAGATGGCGACTATTAACCCAGAGATTGATTTATGAAATAAATCGTCTGCTGATCCAGAGTGCGAAAGTGCGTGACAAACGTTGAAGTCACACCCAATAAAAATGAAGTCACCGAGTACAGAGTATATACATCGCCACAAGAAGATCCAATAGGAATCTTCATTCATTTGAACCAGAAAATAAGTGTATTATAATGTTACTCTATTACTCTAATTAGTCGTTTAGATATGAAGTCTGAATGTCGCTTAAACATGTATGATAAAGATACACTTTATATTCTGCTGCGTTGTCGACTGTCGATTTTGCAAAAAAGTCAAGACGAAAAAACAACTAACATACCACATAAACGAAAAATAAAGGCGCCAATATGCTAAAAATGGGATTTGTGTGCTTTTACTTAGTGTAGGTGAACTTATAACCTGCCAAAACGAACATAACAAATATCGGCAATCATAAACCTATCATAACAATAAATTTATAAGTTACTTACAGTTTTTCAATAACTTTCATAATACTATGTATATTATGATATATAATTGTAAATTTTAAGAAATTTACCTGAAACACAATGATGCACAGAGTTGATAAGGTGTTATGGGATCCCAACATCAAGTAACAGTTGGGTTACCATACAGTAGATCGCGGAAAAACACATGGAAATTCCTGTTAAATTTTATAAATAGCACATAACTTTTTTTCATCTCCAAAATAAGATATAATTTGCAATATTAAATCGATTTCTCCAGTATATTTGAAGTATCTACTTTATAAAACACGACTCTCTCCGATATCATATTATTTGTTAAGTTTCCGAATACAGATAAAATCACGAGATGCGTTCACCTTCGCGGGTATCCTTGGTCTAATCGTGTGCAGTAGCACTGAGCAATTTTTATCGACATGAAGAGTATAGAGTGCGGTGTAGTTTTATCGAAATTTAATGTTGTCTAACCGTATGCACTCTCATGATGAGTGAGAAAATATTATGATGTCTTCGTTAATAAAACAAAAACAACACAAAACCTGTAAACCATGCTCAATTGCAGTGTGTACGATGTTAATATTAAAATTGGTCCCGTGGATTAACATTAGGGTCGTTTTTCACTGCTGAATTGAGCTGAAAAGAATTAACAGGTCAAAAGAGTTATTTAAGTTATGGTAACTGACCAGTTGTTTATAAAAAGATATACATGTATATTATATTCGATATTTTACATGACTGGCCCAGTCCTCTAAGCCGAGCGGAACTGTCTTTTTATTAGGATCGGAGTAAGTGTTCGTGAGTCGTATGAATAGATATCGTTGCAGGAAATTAAAATGATCCGTATAACAAAATTGTGTCTTTGTGTCGTATGAACACTTCTGCACTAAAACTAAATTTAGTTTCACATCGTACAAGCATGATCAGTTGTCAAACGAAAATGCATTATTTTTCTCTTTCCGAGATATTGTTTTAGTATTGTCCCGTAATACGAAGCACAAGTCAGATTAGTAAAGTTAAATTCTTTATTCACGATAATATAATTTCAACACAAAACCAAATAACAAAAGCAAAGATTAATCCTATGTGAAGCCAGGGTACAATATTCATTTTTGACATAGTATTTATACCATTTCGTTAAGTGCTTAATTACTTCGTGACTTACGCCTGTCAGGGCAGTTTTGCCGCTCTTGGACAGGTTGCATATTATCCCGGCGGATTTTATGTCCCTGTACGCGCGGGTTTCTAATTGAATAGACATCTCCAATTTGTTATCTACACCTAGAGGACATCTCGGAATGTCGCCTCTCTCCGACTTATGTACGTTTAATTGTTTTCATGCATTGTACAAGTCACGATACATTAGGTATTATGTAGCAGAGACCTCACTGTGTGTTATGAAACGTTAATTACTTTGTTTTCGTTTGTCCGTATCTTAGTTACCAATCGTATTTATTTGTATTTAGTTAGTTATAGACTTGTTATTTATGATTTTGTATATTTCTTGCATCTGTTTTACAATTTGATTATAAAATTAGCTATTCTAATGTAATGTTACTGTGTTACGTCACAGTATGTTGATGCTGCATTAATAAATGTAAGTGTTTATGAAGTGAAACATCAACAATAAACAACGGTTGCGATAGCCATCTATAAACATAGCATATACTGTTAGATGCGTCTAATGTCACTTTAATTTACCTCTGTGTTGATAATTCTTGAATCACGAGGACAAATAGAAGGAGTACGGCGGCATAAAGGGGACATAGGAAATATTTTATTTAACTATTTTCTATGACGTGCGCACGTCATAGTTATGACGTGCGCACGTCAAGGCTATGACGTGCACACGTCATAACTATGACGTGCGCACGTCGTAGCTATGACGTGCGCACGCGATAGATATGACGTGCGCACGTCATAGATATGACGTGCCCACGTCATAGCTTTGACGTGCGCACGTCATAGTTATGACGTGCGCACGCCATAGTTATGACGTGCGCACGTCATTACTAAGACGTGCGCACGTCATAGAAATAGTTAAATAAAATATTTCCTATGTTATATTATTTAACTATTTCTATGACGCAAACCACCGGTTTTAACCAGAAAAAAACACACACCATTGCTTAAGTGCTAATGATTATATAATTGAATAATAAGTGAATTATCCTTCGGCAAATTACCACGATTTATCTTCTGTAACAAGCAAGTAAAAATGCAGAGTACACATTGATCCTATCAGACAGGGTTTTTGGGCATGATACTTATATTTAAATGTAAAAATCCACACGGTTAAACGTTAACAATCAATTTATAAACAGTATATTTACAGTAACTTCGTATTTGTACAACCATTTTGTACGAACAAACACGAAATAATATCGATTTATCTAGGAAAAAGAAGAACAGTACGACGGATTCATATTTACAGTTCAAGAATGATGTTTATTGATAGATCTTTGTTTAATGTTTTTTTTTATTAAGAATGAAATACGTTCTCGGTATTATGTAGAAACAGTATTTACAAAAAAAAAACAACAACAACATCCACACATCCTCGCGACCACACATCCACACATCTTAGCGACCACACATCCACACACCTTAGCGAAAACCCCTAACAAAAACGAACAACTGTCAGAAAAAAATAAAGTTAATGTACTAAAACAAATAAGAATGAAAAATTAGACTATTCCATACACCCAACATATAATAACTGACTGAATTTTCTTGGAAAACTCACACTGAATCACATTATATAAATTTTCGTGATTAATAGTTATGCATTGCTCTGATTTGAGCGTTTGCATCATGCATGCGCTGTTTGATGTGCAGTTGTATTTTTATATTCATGAAAAGTGTCATTCAATTTAACAAAAAATCATTCAATGTAAAATAAAATGAGCACTACATTTAAATACTGTCATGTAATTCGCTTTTTGGATCAGTCTCGCTTTTTATAAGGCTTTGTTAAATGACTGATTATATGCATCTCGTACACGCATATGCAATTTGATAAAATATACACTAAGATTTGTAGATCCTTTACTTTAATATTTCTTTTATATTTATACATGTGCGAAGGTTATTAATTCAAGACTTTTTGTTTCTTTAAAAAGTAGCTTACATTAAAATTTGAAGTTACCCTTGATATTCCGACTCGCTCAACCACTTCTTGCTCTCTTTCAACATTATTTAAACGTTTTTGTACAGGTATAAGAGTAATCTTAAAACATAGATCACTGTCCAGACAGATTAAAATCCAAGTAAAATTTTACTTATTGTAGGTAAATGAAAATGTTTCGGCTAAAAATACACTCATCACTACTTTTAGCTGAACATATGACTTCTTCAAACATAACATTTTGCTTTACCCTAGTCCTTTTCGCTGCTCTCTTTTCCTTTTTCCTCTGTGATCTATCATCTCCTCGTTGCCAGTTCTGTTGCAAACATTGTTATCAAACAGCAGAACAATGCGTAGAACATGTTTAACGTTACATTTTATCAAAGGAATAATGCCAGCGTTTCCGTCTCATTTCGTCATTGGAACGATTCATAATGTTTAATAGTAAACACATGTTTGGAAACGCTGTCATGAGTATAGACAGGACGCCAGTAAGATTTTCGCTACTGATTCACTTTTTATATGTCTTCCAAATATGGCTACATGTATTAAGCTTGATTTCTTTGCTCACTAGCGTATATAGTTCCATTAATACACCAAATACTGTGGAACATCCGCGAAAGCATATTCTTTTAAGAACGTTCATGTTTGATGATATTCAATTTCTAAAAAAAGCCCCTATCTTGTTTCAAGTTTGTTGGAACACTCTTTTGGTTAGCACGTTACTTGTTACTTTTAGGTAATACCCATCCAAACCAAGACTCATTTTCCGCTTCATCAGTACATACTGAAGCAGATAGTTCTTCACCAACTAGTAATATTTCAGCAACTTATCACTTATCTTTCGTACATATCAATATCCGAAGCCTGGTGCATAAATAAGACATACTAAGCACATGTATTTAAGAGGTTGACCTTATTGCGTTTACTGAAACCTGGTTAAATAATTCTGTATTATCTAGTGATCTCATGCTCAATGGTGTTCATCCGACAATCCGCAAAGACAGTCAGCCACCTGGCTCCACATTGGGTGTTATAAAACATGTATATGTAAATGAAAATTTTGCTTTTGAAAGAAGAAACGATCTTGAATTTAATCATATTGAATGTATATGGATTGAAGTTACTCTTAACAACAAAATCAATTATTTTAGCAGTATCTTAAAGGCACCAAGTGCAAATTCAGCGTATATGATCGAATATTGTTACCTACCTCTTCTTTGAGGTATACGGTTTTAAATACTTAATAACTTATAGCTTTCAAATAGCTGTTAATAAAGTGTTACGCTTGTTCCATCCATTTGAAAAATACGACACAAGTCGAAATAAATGTTCAAACAATAATTTATTCGTGCGAAGACAATAATCACAATAAACAACCCGTTTAGAGAGCAACACAAAGTAAGTTATTTCTAACCGCCAGCTTCCCGGTAAATATACTAGGGTAGTGTTTACAAGGATTTACACAAGAGACGCACACTCAGTCAGTTCTGCGTTCATTCAAAATTTATGTAAATATTACAATAACAGTGATAAAAACGCTTCCAAAAACAGTGTTACTTAATGTAAACAATCTTCATATCAATGGATTACTACTATATAACTTATGTGATTATGACTTAAAGGTATTTACTTCGAAAAATTGAATGCTAATAATCACGTCTATAGACCAGTTGACGAGTGACGTCACGCGCACCTGCAAATATTAGACTCCGCCCACTGGTTGGCAAAAAGAAGTGAAATTCATATAAGCGCATATAGAGAAGGTTGAAATAATCGTCGTTTTTATTGATACTCATGCACTATAGCAAATATAATTTTACTAACTATGTATGAATAAAACATAAGCGTGCAAGGAAATGCATTTTTGGAACGATTATATTGTTGTTATGCCCCCCTTCGAAGAAGAGGGGGTATATTGCTTTGCTCAAGTCGGTCTGTCTGTCGGTCGGTCGGTTGGTCGGTCGGTAGGTCGGTCGGTCGGTCGGTCCTTCCACCAGGTGGTTGTCAGACGATAACTCAAGAACGCCTGGGCTTAGGATCATGAAACTTCATAGGTACATTGATCATGACTTGCAGATGACCCCTAATGATTTTGAGGTCACTAGGTCAAAGGTCAAGGTCACGGTGACCCGAAATAGGAAAATGGTTTCCGGATGATAACTCAAGAAAGCATATGCCTAGGATCATGAAACATCATGGGTAGATTGATCATGACTCGCAGATGACCCCTATTGATTTTGAGGTTACTAGGTCAAAGGTCAAGGTCACGGTGACCCGAGATAGTAAAATGATTTTCGGATGATAATTCAAGAACGCATATGCCTAGGATCATGAAATTTTATAGGTAGATTGATCATGACTCGCAGATGACCCATATTGATTTTCAGGTCACTAGGTCAAAGGTCAGTCACGGTGACCCAAAATAGTAAAATGATTTTCGGATGATAACTCAAGAACGCATGTGCCTAGGATCATGAAACTTCATAGGTAGATTGATCATGACTCGCAGATGACCCCTATTGATTTTGAGGTCACAAGGTCAAAGGTCAAGGTCACGGTGACCCGAAATAGTAAAAAGATTTTCGGATGATAACTCAAGAACGCTTTTGCCCAGGATCATGACACTTCATAGGTACATTGATCGTGACTTGCAGATGACCCCTATTGATTTTCAGGTCACTAGGTCAAAGGTCAAGGTCACAGTGACAAAAGTCGTATTTACACAATGGCTGCCAGTACAACGGACAGCCCATATGGGGGGGGGGCATGCATGTTTTACAAACAGCCCTTGTTATTATTAGTTTTTTACTATAAACGAATTCGGGAGTGGAACACAATATACGAGCTCGGTATATGTGGTTACCATAAAAATCTCTTTTTGGCACATCTTCGAGACCATTTTTAAGATTTAACATTCTCAGATATTGAAATTCTTTCAGAATAAATCAAATTTAATGAACACAAATAAGAATGTAATCAAAAAGCAAATAGATCAACTTTAAGTATGCAACATATAGTAACTTGTTCGAACATTTATGCCTGTAAAAACTTACCTTGTTAGACATTAAATAAACTTTCTTGAAAAATGTAATTGTTTTTATTTAATTATTCACACTAATTTTGACACTCTATGTTTCAGCCTGTTTAACCCGGTGTTTTATTGCACCATTGTTTATCATAAACCGATTATCTCGTTATGATCGGATACTGTCCAAACAATTACAAAGAACACATGGTGTCACAAATCCAGGGACCTATTTGGGTCCCTGCATAAACCACATGTGGCATACAAGTGTCTGGTCATTAAACATCATTTACGATACCTACAGTGTCATCTCTTTGCATATTGAGCAATCAATTAAGCAAAATTGTAAAGCCAAAATTCGAAACAGTTGCTTTAATATAATATGTTAGCATATTTTAAAAAATGAAGATATTTGTCCGAAATGGATAAGCAGTAACTAGTGTATATATTAGCCAGTTTAATCATAATAATACAGTGTTTAATAACTATAGATTAACAATATTGTGCAATTTCACTGCTACCTAATTAACGTATTTAACGAGTACCGGCAAATGTAAACTCGGCTTTTACGTGTTATGATTGTACGTTTCAGTGGTGTACGAAACGACATCATGAAAACAAGCAAACAACAAAAGGGTAAAAAATACTTGCGTAAAATAAATTAACATATATATTGATTAATCATAAAATGCTAGATTATTATCACTCCTTATCGCCAGTAAAGAGAGTGCACGCATAGACAGTTCAATTTGCATAATATGCAGTTTTTTTCATATGTATGCTAAACTTTATGATAATGTCATTCGATGGAAACGAAACGATAGTTCATTCAATGGAAAATTAAATAAATGCAATATTTACAAATTGTAATGTATTCCGCGTTTAGGGCATCGTTTTATAATTGATTAAATGCACCTCTTACACTATCGTTCGCTTATGAACAATAACACTATGTACACCACTTATAAGTATAATCAAATTAATGTATGTGTTATTATCTTTGAAATATAATTTATCAAAATCTTGCTATCACAAAGAATACGAAAGATTAGTTTATGTTTTGTTTTGTGGGATTGCCATTTTTTAGTCTTCCGACCACGTTTATTCTGCCGGTAATAATTAATTCGTATTTTTATACAGAGGAAATTATATTTATGAATACACATTTATCGGTACTAAATGATATATTTTTGCAATATTATTTATTGTTTATTTCGGATTTTTGTATCGTTTTATTGACTAAACAAGACATGTATACATGTCGAAACTGACCTAACGGCCACCTGAATTTACCGGTCACCTGCAGACAACGGTCAGTCTGGAATCCCCCCGACGAAAAACACTCTATATTACACTTGAATTTAACGGCCACCTGGCCATAACGGTCAACGGCCACTATATTCCACTCCGAAATTCATGTTTGATCTGAAATCAACGGTCACGCATCGGTCGTCTCGAGTCGCGAAAATTAAAACCACAGCACATTATTTGTCCGTCTACTTTGCGTTTAAAGCGTCTGAAAGCGGTAATTGTATATGATATCATAAAAGCGGCCCGCTGCGAGTAAACAAATTATAAGGTGTTGAGAAGGTATCTTTTCCGGGGATAATTGTGGGGGTATCTTCAAAAGAAAATATTTCAGAGTTTATGACTTGTTGAAAGTAATTGTCGCTAAATTAAATGACCGCTATTTCTTTGAATTAGAACGGTACAATTACACCGTACTATCGGTTTATGACACCGAATCCGCATTTTAGACTTTTACGGACGTGAGGTCAACGGAACGTGACAAGCTTTATTTACTGAATGAATGAGATGCATGAGTAAACAATTATACCAGCGTTGATTAAGTCATTGTTTAATTTAACAATATGAAATTAAATCAATCTAAAAGATATTATTCTCTATTATTCAATGTACACGCGTAAGTTAATGCTGTTATTATGCTTTGTTAATGCAATGAGCATTTGTTTTACACTGTATGCAAACGACTGGGTGGGGTAACGACGTAGTAATACTACCAACTGACCAACCTTCTTAAAATTGTGATCCGAATTCAACGGTCACCTGTGGACAACGGTCACTTTGATCATTTCCCTTGACTGACCGCTGAATTCAGGTTTGACTGTATACATGTTTTACGTTACTGCAACCAGTATTATTTGTCAACCAGTCAGTGCGCATGCGCGGACAATCCTGAATGTAAACAATAACATTCAACTGGTTTATTCTTGATCTTGACTTTAGCTCAACTGTCGACTATCTCGACTTATTATTCCTTACTCATGACAAATAGTGGTCAGTGACCAAGATCCTGGTCAGTGACCAAGATTCTTGGCAGTGACCAATATTTTGATCATTAATGACCAGAATTCTGGGAATCAGTGACCAAAATTGGTCAGTCACGTGACTCACCAAAAATAAAAAACAAAATGGAACGTTTCATGATGTCATTTACCAAACGTCATAACAATAAGACATATTGGCGCCTTGTTTAGAAAAACGATGAAAATTACAAAGTATTAAAAATGGATTTACTTTGATGTAATACATCTTGCTGCAACAACGAAGTTGAACTCTCAAAGTGACTTTCAGGAAAGGGGATTTACCAGAATTAAATAAAAAACTAATGGCTACCAACATTACAAGGTGCCACTTGAAGTAATTAAATAGGTAAGCTGGCAGAAACTGTAAAATATTGGAATGTACTTCAAGGAAAATAAATTCTATAACATGGCTGGCTATCATCTAGATAAAAGTTCTGGAGATGTTTAAATTATATACACTCAGTTGTGAAAATATGTCAATTGATTTAAATAGTTACATAATATACCCAGTATGAACAACTTCACAGTCCATGAGAAAAGGTAAGTGTTACTGACACCCCTGGGGTGTATCAATATGAAAGCAATTGAAGACTTTTTTGGGTTATGCGAAACATTTATAAATGACGTTATTTTTAAGGTCGCCGTGGTGTAATGGATATGGTGTCCGCCTAGCGACTGGTAGGTCAAGGGTTCGAACCCCACCCAAAGACACCAAGTACTGGTTCTAGGCCCAGTAGAGCGTTTATATAAGCCTCAATATGTCAATAAATGTTATAACATGTTAATTTTTAGGTTGAATAACGTATTTGAGGAATTTCAAATGTTCTAAGAGTCGGATGCCAAATTTTCATGGATATTTCTTTTACCGATCATCTCAAAGACAGTGGCACTTCGATTCCAGTTAACTCGACACTTTTTACCAAATATAACAGACTCTATTTAGTGAATTAGAAATGCAGAATTCGCCGTGAAATACTGCTATAGTAAGCAGGCAATTCATAAAAATCAATGAACTCGTCTAAATTAAAAACGATTTACCGAAACTTGTTCTTATCCCTTTGGAATATGATAATAAACACAGGTGGTTCGCGTGTGGCTATGATATTAATTAGTGAAAACATCATTTTGAATGATAAATATTCATATTATAACGAACAATAAACTTTTCTGAAAAAAAATCACTATCAAATATATATATAACAAGGTATCCAACTCAAAATCACCCGAAAACGGGGTGCATCGCTTTGAACAGCCATAACTTCATCAATTGTGCAGCAATTTTTGACGATTGTGTTCTTATTCAACGCCGAAATGAATTTCCGTTCTAGAAATGTATATATCTTGTTATATTTTTACAAATGCTGGGTCCAATTTTAAGAATTAACACGATACACAACTCCCGTAGCCTACTTGACACCGATCGGACAGAATTAATGAATGAAATCTTAAGTTGTAAAGACACACCTTCGCATTGGACCAATGAAATCACGCGTGTGTTTGAAATGTCGGTTAATTGAAATGTATGTAAACAAAGGTTTCAAACGGCGCTGGACAGTAAGTATTGATGCATAATGCAACGGCAAGCACGGTAAGAATGATTTTTCATACGTTTTATTGAATTATGGTATCGAGGTCCGTGAACTTTTCAGGGAAAATACCCTTTACTCTGTGAAGATTTCATTCATTTAACCTGTCTGATCGATGTTAAGTGTGTCATGACAGTTGTGTATCGTGTTATTTCTTAAAAGTTGACCCAGCATTTGTAAAAACATTGCAAGACATGTACATTTCCAAAAAGGAAATTCATTTCTGCGTTGAATAAGACCAAGATCGTGAAAATCGCTCCACTATTGATGAAGTAAGTGCTGTTAAGAGCGATGCACCCCGTTTTCGGGTGATTTTGAGTTGGACACGTTGTTATATATATATATTTGATAGTGAACTATTTTTTTCAGAAAATTTGATTTTTTGTTATAATATGATTATTTATCAATCAAAATGATAATTTCACTAATTAATAGCCACACGCTAACCACATGTGATAATACAAGGGAAAGGGAAGTGTAAAGAGAAGTGCTTCCTATAAGTAGAGCTCAATATAAAGGGAGTATTCCAATCTCTTTAAAATTTGTGGCTACGCATTAGTATCGTCTTCATAATGCTATTCTAATGAGCACCAATGACAAAGAATTGTATGAGATGTATTTGCCGCTTTAAGGCCCCTTGATCCCCTTATCTAGAGCCCTGCTATAAGTTCAATTGAACACAGTCGTGTTGATCCACATGATCCGTTGTATTTTCAATTCTCTTTATCTCAATTTACCACTAAAAACAAGTTTATTATTTAGACAATTGTTTTCGGTCGTCACTTGAAATATATTACTTTAGAAATAAGCATTTGAATCTTATTTAAAGTTTGCCCTTATAAAATTTATTATATAAATTAATAGTAATACGATTTTTTAAAACGAACAACGCCATTGATTATATTTTACATGTGTATGTAATTATGTTGTGCATAGATTCCAAATTTATCGGGCTTGACAATGCAAATTGATTCGTACTTCAAAATGTTTGGTAATAATAGCCATTATATACATAAATGCATATCAGGTAGAAGATAAATTCGGTTATCAGAGTGCCCAATTCGTTTAAAGTCTCTGTTATCCGAAGTGCCCTATATCGGGAATCAAAGTATCCGCAACTTCACGAATACCACCTATTACAACATGCTTTATATTTGTTTATGTTTATTTCATACTGTCAAAATTTCAGTATTTGAAGCACAGTGATTACTCTACATGCTGGAATATCAAACAATTTCTTGCAATATTTCTAAGTAGTTTTATTTTGTTAAAATGTTTACTGTTCATCCAGTTTATTCTGTTTTCCGACCGAATTTTCTATTTTTTTTGGGAAAAATCTACCATTCTTCCATGATGTTTTTCTTTGCAAAAGAAAAGGATACACCATTTATAAACTCGACCATGCGCCTCGTCTAAAAAAACTAACCTTTATGATATAACTTAAAAAACACTTAATGAACTTACCTCTCGCGCGTGGCTTTTGTTGTTATCTGGTATCGAAGTGTTCTGTTATCAAAGTAACCGCATACCCAGCGTGACACAGAGCAAAAATCTTCAATAATAACCAGAACAATGTAATATTCTCTGAAACCTTTGCTTGAGCTAAACAATCAGTATTATTGTCCTATTTTAGGAATTTGAAATCCGAAAGACCTTTAAGAAAAAAAATACTATCGGCATATTTTGCGTTATGACATTGGGGATAACGATAAGTTACGAATTCTTTTCATTGATACACAAAGGCGTCTTATGAAATGTAATGATATTGATACATACGCTGAAAATACTACTAATGCTATTTTACAAATAACGCAGTAGTACATCCCAAACAAAAAATTACGTATACGCCCACGTATTAATTAAGCAAAAAAGCTCAAAAACTAAATCCGAACTGCACAGGTCAAATTTTCGACGTGCTGGAAATGGAGTTTTCTTACTCTTACGGAATTCTCGAATTGAATACTTTAAGAACTTTACGAATACATTGAAGTCGTCTGAGCTCAGTTCTAAGATGCAGTGGAAAACATTGCACACCCTCATTACTACAAACACAAATCAATCGAGTCCATCCATATACGATGAACAATCGAACACGTTTGAGGCAAAAGACTCATGCAACGTTGAAATCATTAATACATATTTTGCTCTTCACTCGTCAATCGATGAAACAAATCATGATCTACCATCGCATTACACCGCTAACAATAAAAGCTAACATTCAATTGATATTACACAGGAATATCTCATCGACGCAATTAAATGTCTGAAGGTAAGAAAAGCTTCCGGATCTGATTGAATCGATAATCGTATCCTAAGGGAAGCAATTTATTAACTAAGCTCTCCACATGTGAAATGTTTAAATCCGGTCTTTCTGCTCGTAAAATACCTTTATATTGGAAAATTGTAAATTTGTCTCGCCTTCAAAAAGGGTGATCAAGCTCTCTTGTTTGGAATTATCGTCCTTTATCATTGCTTCATACTATCAAAAAGGTCTTTGAACAAATAAATCAAAACATGTTTAACTGTCCTCCGACTTAATTCATTCTTCACACGGACTTAATCTGGCTTCATGCCTGGTGATTCTAAATGTTTCCCGCCTTCAAAAAGAGTGATCAAGCTCTCTTGTTCGGAATTATCGTCCTATATCATTGCTTCATACTATCGAAAAGGTCTTTGAACAAATAAATCAAAAACATGTTTTACTGTCCTCCGACTTAATTCATTCTTCACACGGACTTCATCTGGCTTAATGCCTGGTGATTCGACAGTTAATCATTGTTTGATACATTTTGGAAAGCTCTTGATTATGGTCTACAAGTCAGAGTTGTATTGTTTTATAAAAGTTAAACTTTTGACAAACTTTGGCTTGAGATATATTTTGTTCAAACTTCAAGCAGCAGGCATTTGTGGAGAATATTAAGCATTTCTTGCTAACCGTAAACTTAAAGTAGTTCTATCAGGAGCAGTATCAACTCCTGTTGAAATTATCGCCAGAGTCCCTCAGGGGTTTATATAAGGCCCAATTCTCTTTCGTGTTTACATCAATTGTAGCTGTCATACAAGCCCAAATAAACCTATTTGACGACGATACAAGTCTCTTTATAGTTGTAAACTCGCCGAATGAAACTGCATCTGTTCAAACATACCGGCGGGGGGGGGGGGGTAGGTACTATTTTACGATGGCCTGATCAATGGCTAGTACACTTTTATCCCTCCAAATCAGAATCGATGCTTATATCTCGTTAAACCAATAAACCGCACCACCCTCCAATCTTAATGGATGGTGTTGAAATAGCTGTAGTTAATATCCACAAACATTTAGGAGTATATGTGGCAAATGACTTGTACTTTGCATGAACACATAACTATTATTAAGGAAAAAGCATGGAAGCGTATAAATAAAATGCGCCGTCTAAATTCAATACTTGATAGAAAATCTCTTGACACTATTTTTTGCATTCGTAAGGCATCTTGCCAATACCCGCATAGAAATGCGTCACATGTCCAGTCAAGTTATGCTCGAACTGCATCTCACTCACATTCATTTCTACCATCTACAGTATCCGATTGGAATAGCCATCCAGAAGAGAGTTAAGAAATGCTGGCTCGATTCATGCATTTAAAAAACAAATCAATAAAGAGTTACCAATTCAAAATCCATTGTTTTATTATGGAGAAAATCGCTCTCAAATTTTACGCACATGCATTAGAACCAATTGTACTGCGCTAAATAAACATCTCTTCATGTGTAATGTAATTGCATCGCCTCTTTGCCGTTACGGACTAAGGAACTCACCTTTTCATTAATTTCTTGATTGTCAGCTCTATATTAATATCCGTGTAGAACTTCTAAACACTATATCTGTTTATTCCGTTTCCTCTGTCCAAACGATCTCATATGGATATAGCATTCTGGCCTATCAACCTAATACCAATATTGCTGATGTGGTACACACATATATTATCAATAGCAAACGATTTAAAGTTTTGCTTCAGAACTTATAAGAATTTGAAATAGAGCTGTCCACTTTATTTATGAATATATCTAAAACATTTCTTGCAAATCCTATATTTAGCACATTGTTTTTTTCTCCTCTTATCGCACTAATCACAGTTTTACTAGATTTATTAGTAAACCAATTATGTTCGCGTCAAAACATGCAACTAAATTTAACCTTTATTGAGAACTCTATAAGACGAAGTCTTCCGTTCTATCAAAATCCTAACTTGGTTGTATACACATGTTGTATGTTTTATATATGTGTATGAGCAATCGTGTTTGAAATAAAGACGTTGAAACA